>NC_044199.1:35705494-35721531 GCF_900880675.1 Sparus aurata | reverse complement strand
CATCCAGTGAGCTACATCACAGACTCCACTTCCCCGCATCACTTCATCTTTGCAGGGAAGAGTTGGAGGTATTGTTGCTGCCTCAGTTCTTAAAAGGGTTGCAGAGTATTTTCAAATGAATGTACAAAATCTCATTTATTCACATGAATAACACAATTTCTTATTTACCCCTGTTCTCGTTGTGAATACTGTTTTTGCATTTGGCTGCTCCGGTTTCATCAGAACTCCTTTCTACCACAGAAATATGGTTCACTGTGATCTGTGTGTTGTTTCCAGATGTTGAATTTATACAAATGCTGGCACCATGACTGCAGGACGGATCACATGCGGATCATGCTCCCCTCAGGATGATCTGATCCACCATCCAGTCAATGTCTGTTTCTCCAAACCACCACATATACTGTAACTCATCCGTAACTTTATAGTTTCAATTTAATGTTAGGCACAAACACCACTCAGAATACATAATGTTTGGTCTTAAAAACCTGCTCCTGTCGCTAAACACGACATCTCTTTAAAGCATCCAGTGGTTTCACGCTGACAGATGTTAAAGTTGATGTAATTGCGATGTGATCATGATGTAACACAAATTTAATCTGCAGAAACACTAACAACCACTTTTCTGTGTTTTGGGTTCTGACCAAATGACTGCAGGTGAACAATACGACATTATTCTTTTGTACCAGGATGAATTATACTTTTTAAATGTGTGTGAACGACGTCCTACAAACTCAGCAGTTGAATATGAATTGCTGTGCAGCTCTGATTTATAACAACAGGCCAGACCACTTTATAATATCACCCAATCTGAATCTGACCTGCAGCCAGCGGTGAGCAGGTATGACCTCTCTATGATGAGCAATCATGGAAACGAGAGACTGTTCGTGAGCAAAAACGTTGAACTACACACTCAGGCTCGGTGGATGTGATTCACCAGAAAACACGTTCTCAACCGCCTCGGTGGAAATTCCTCCTGTGAAGCAACGGTTTGTTTGATTGATGATCGAGCTGATATCAGTCCGACAGACGGGTGAGAACAGAGTCTCCGTCTGTGTCGAGGCGTGTCTGCTGCTCTAATCTCTTCCCAGTAACTCCAGTCGTTCGTGACCACAGCTGGCACAATCACAAACCGTGGTTTTAAATTCACTGTGTTGTGGTATCGAGCCAAAATGTGTCCAACGACTTCTGAACTGTACGAGTCGGCATCACACATGAACACACACATCATAACCCCCAACACGTTCCAGCCTTTAAATACACAAACCACTCTGACACACTTACTGTGTCAGGAGCCCCCCAGACTGTGTGTCCTGCTGCCGGTCGGACCTCCAGGCCTCATCAATATTGTAAACTGGTACTTAGCGGACAAAAGACAGCAAAGACCAGAGCAGAGGACACCTGGGGCAGAGAGAGCAGCCAGGCGGCGGGAAGGCAGGAAGAAAGTGGCAAAGATCCAGTGTGTGTGTGTGTGTGTGTGTGTGTGTGTGTGTGTGTGTGTGTGTGTGTGTGTGTGTGCGTGCGTGCGTGCGTGCGTGCGTGCGTGCGTGTGTGTGTGTGTGTGTGTGCGTCAGTTTTCTCTGTCAGCAGACACGACTGTGACTGTATGTGTGTTAATATGCTGGCTTTCAGATTGTGTTTCAACTCGTTTCCACACAAAATTCAGTTCTGCGTTCTGCTTCTGTGCCTGATATTCAACATCTCACTGCAGAGACGTCAGAGGAGACACGTTATGATTTAATTTGTGTTTCTTTAGATCAGGTTCACACGCTTTAATGCTCAAACAACACGTCGCTTTCCTCAAACTGTCCAGCGCTGCAGCTCTGTGTTCCCCCTTCTGTCTCTTTAAGGCCCCGCCTCCTGAATATCCAGTCTGCTCTGATTGGTCAGCTCACACATGCCTGACCCAGCACTGCAAACAACAACAGAGCAGCTGTGCTAGCAGCTGGGCACAAGTTATGCAAAGGTGTGACATTGTGATGACGTGTGATGTCACAAAATCACAGGATGGAAGGCGGGACTACTGACGAGGCGTTCAGGAGCACTGTTTTCTGTGGGAGAGAGGAGCTTCTGTCAGTGCAGACCTGAAACACAACGAAGAACACAACAGGTCTCCTTTAATTACACTTCTGTGTCTTTGCATGCACTCGTCTGGATCTTATCAGTCTTGTTGTATGTTGGTTTTGTTTAATTTCAGTATTTAGATGAACTTCCATCTGTTGGCGTCGTTTGTATCTTTCTCTAAAACACACATCAGCGTGAACTGAATATGATTACAGATACTGGAGGGAACATACATGTTCAGTCAGAGAGCAGTGGAGTCTGTTGTGGAGATCAGTTCAATCAATAATCATATTCATAAAATAATAATCATTTTTGCAGCTATATAACACATGCGTTCATCTCCAACCACAGACTGAGCCTGTTGGAAAGACGAGAGAGCTGCTCAGCGTCCAGCAGAAGCGTGTTCAACACGCTGAATATGAATTTAAAAACTAGCGAGCGCGCTCGGCCGGCCGGCCGGCCCTGAAAACAGGAAGGACGCGGCCTCGCCGACTGACTGACAGCCGGTCAGAGATGTGAGAGGATGTGTTTACTTCTCCTCCTCCTAAACCCTGCCACTCAGTGTGTCCACAGCATCGGCTCAGTTAACAAAATCAATACGCCTGCGTGTGTGTGAACGTGTCATGAGGAGTGTATGAGTGTGTGAGGGGGAGGCCGGGGAGAGGTGAGTGTATCTGTGTGTGTGCAGGTGAGGCGGTCGCTCCCAAGGCGGGACGTCCTTTCCCTCACATCAATTATTGAGGCGTCAGGACACACTGAGAGCTCCGAGGGGGGTCACAGGTCAGGAGACCGGGGCCTCCGACGGGGCTTTCAGGGGCCTCGGTGTCCCTCACTCCATCAACACACACACACACACACACACACACACACACACACACACACACACACACACAGGCTACAGTGCATTAACTCACCCACACTGTGTCAGAGGTCAGCTGATCTCCTCCATCGTCCTTCAACATATTCAGATTTAACACCTTTCCAGCCATCAGAGGAGACGAGCAGCAGCGTGACAGCTGAATAAAACTCATCACTTCTAATTATCTGTTGACTCGTTTGTTAGAATCTAATTGTGAAACTGATCACAGCACTCTTCTCTAATGAATTTGTTTCCTATTCGTTTATTTCACTTCTTTGGGAAATCAATTCTTTGCAAACAACAGAAACAGTTTATTGTGTTTAAACTCCTTCAGTTTAGTTTGTTAGTCAGATATAAATAAATGTAGTTGTCACTGTCATACCAACATTTCTACTATTTGTGTCGTATAATGTTCAGTTTTAACATTAGTAAGGGTGAAACCAAGACGTATTTTTAACGAACCTGTTCCAGTTGTGTTTGTGGACACAGAACCAGGTATTCTGATCTAAGACGTGTTTAACCGGAGCCCAGGCCCGGTGTCTCCTCTTTATTCTGGTGATTGTGTTGATATTTCACTGGATCGACTGTTCAAAGAAACACTTGACATGAGATCTAAAGAAGCCCTCAGAAAGAGCCCACATCAGAGGAAGGCTCCTGCTCGAAACAGGTATTTTGCACTGGACCTTTAAATAAACAGTATGTGAATACTAACACTAAAAACTACAGGACAGCAGACAGCTGGTCTGGAGTCAGTGATGACGGACTCATCAGCGCCGTGGATGCTCGTGTTTGAAGGGATTGAACCGTCATCTGGTCCGCTGAGAGCTCTGAGGTCATGAGACTCGCTCACCGCACAGAAATAACCATCGACTCAGAACAAAACTGCAGCGATGTGGTTTCTGGGCCTTGGCAGCGTTATGTGTTCATCGTGAAGTCGTTCCCCGGCAGCAGATCGACTGAAGCTCTCGGAGCAGCAACTGTACTCCGGCTCCACAAACTGCTCTAAATCCCTCAATGAAATCCCTGATTCTCCGAGCAGCGCCGAGCAGCGCCGACGGGTTCTGAGGACTTTATACCCGAGACAAGAGCGCCAGGATTTACTACATTTGCCTCCTCTCTCACCCTCACCCCGCTCCTCCCCTCGTCTCCCCCTCTCGACATGCTTTGAGGGAGTTATTCCTTCGTCTTCCTTCTCTTCATTTTCAGGAGATTCTGGCCCGAGACCACCAAGGTTCCCCCCCCCACCTCCCACCTCCCTCACCCACACTTTACCCTCCCCCCCACCACCACCTCCACCACCGCTGGCTACATTAAAGGTAGGGATGGCTGATGCGTGTAGCGTTAAAGGGGCGGGCGGCCCGGCAGCGGCTGCCTGTGTCTGGGCCGGGCCCGGCTCATGAAATATTGACGGGCGAGTGTCCCTTCCAGGAGCTGGCTCGCTCGGAGGAGGAGGAGCAGGAGGGCCACATTAATATTTCACACTGCAATCTCCTGCTTGACAAACTCTCCCACGTGATTGGGTAAAAAGCTGCTTGCATTGCCTAGCGAGCACCAGCTCCCCCCTCCGTCACCCCCGCCTCCCCCCTCCACTCTCTCTCCCTACATCTCTTTCTTTCTCCGAGGCTCGCTCGTCCTCGCTCTGTTTGCTGTCTCCATCCTCTCACCTCACTCTTCTTGCTTTTTTAACCAAATTTGATTTCTGATTGGTGTTTGGCGTGTGGAGGGACGGGGCGGCGGAGCAACGGTGGTGGTGGAGGGAGGTGGAGGTGGAGGGTGGTGGAGGGAGGGGGTAATTAATTACGGCCAGTGATTTTGGCCGGCTCCGGTAGTCGTGGGCTCCCGCGCTCGGCTGGCCGAGGCCTCCAGGGGCCCTGCCCGTGGGTCCTGCTGAATGAAGTGGCATCCATTTTTTATGAAGAGCAGGTTATCCTATTTAGTCAGATTAAAACAGGCGAGGAGGAGGAAGAGGAGGAGGAAGAGGAGGAGGAGAGGGGACAGATCCAGAAAAAATAGAGCCTTCCTCCCATTTACCCCTCTCTTCCTCCTCCTCCTCCTCCTCCTCCTCCTCCCTCCTTCTCCGTCTGCTTTACTTTACTCTCCACTCAAAAACAAGCGTCCCCTCCCTCCTCCTCCTCCTCCACCTCCTCCACCTCCACCACCACCACTCCCATCAACCCTATCTCCCCCCCGCCTGCCGCCCCCCCACCCACCCATTAACCTGGTTCTGGGTGCAGAGTGCTTTGCTGACCCTCTGCCAGGTGTGGCTCATCCCTCCGTCTCCTCCTTGTTTTTCCCGTCTCCTCTCTTGAACTTGGTATTTCTGGACGTTTCTGCTCGGCTCGGGTTTGTGAGGTTAATTTAAGCGTTCCTCTTCCACTCGGCTGCACAGACTCTAACAGCCGATGACGTGAGGACATCTGAGCGCTTTCTGATTTTTGTTTTGCCGGCTGAAGATTGTTTACAGCGCGGCTCGGTCACTCAGAGTGAAGCCGCAGACTCAAACCTGAGCGGGTAAAAACAAAAAACAGCCGTGTGTCAGATTTTTTTATTCAAATATCTCCACACACAGAAACATTAATGTGAAAATTAAATTCTGCTGTAAATAATTTATTGACAGCAACCACGTCCACATTGGATGCTTCTTTGGCTCCGCCCACTGAGTTTTATGCAACCAATGATGTGATTTCTGCTTGTGTAACTAAAAACTGCCATTTCCTGTCCTGACGACTCAACTTTCTTCTTCTGCTGTCGTCTTGAATCAGCGTGATATTCTTCTGATTCCTCTCCGTCTGCTCGGTGTGTGTCGGAGCTTCAGCTGTGCTGTGGGAGGAGGATGGTTCGAGTATGTATACGCTCATATTTACACATACGTGAAGCTGCTGCCTCGAATCCAGCAGCTGCTCTCATGAATGCAGACTGAGTGAGGATGAGGCAGGATGGATAAATGCTTAAAGGCCAGCTGCCAGGATAACTTACCCTCCTCTGGGCAGTGGAGGTGTGAGAGAAATCAAATATAAAAACAGAAAGCGTCCTCCAGGACTTCATCACAACCAGGAAACACCCACACGAGCCCCCCGGTGGGGCAGCGAGCGGGCGAGTGAGGAAACCAGCCTGAAAAGCCTAAAAGCTGGATGAATTAATAAAACTTCCACTTCTGTCATTTCCTAAAACATTTAAGTGATCAGCAGCAAAGAGCAGGAGGAGAGAGGAGCTGCCTGAGTGGAGGGAGGAGAAACCAACACAGATCATTCAGACTGTCCAGAGATCCTCCAGACGGATTCAGATCAACAAAGTCCCAGGAAGGCTGGAGGTCGGCTGAGTGATGGGTCACACACAGAACTTTGATCCTGGTGACTGCAGCACCAGCGACGGGCCTACTGGACCTTCATCGTTGCTACTGTAGCGAGCTAATGATGACGGTCCAGTTCGGTTTAGATACGACTAGCGTGTGAACATAGCGACTAGCGTGTGAACATAGCGACTAGCGTGTGAACATAGCGACTAGCGTGTTCAGCACTCGGACATGTTGCTGTGTAGCTGCTTCACGAGTCTCCTGCAACAACTGACATCCACCAACTTCTTCATTTTCTCCCACGTGAGAATCGTTCTTGCTGAAATGATAAACGGTGACATTTTTCTCCTTGTGGGGACAGTTTGTGGAAAATGGAGGATATATTCTATATATTCTTTTTGTGAACAGGGTCAGAGAGAATTAAGAGGATGAGCATGAGGAGAATAATCAGGTGGAGTTTGTTGGATGAGTCGAGAACATTACTGTCTTCCTCTCCACTGCTCCTCGTCTTCACTTTTGTCTACTTTAGTTATTTTCTTCATCTTGTCTTCACAACCCACAGCCTCCCTCAGCTCCACTTCACCTCCTCCTCCTCCTCCTCCTCTTCTTCTTCTTCTTCTACCTGTCTGCCGCCTGCTGTGGGAGGTTTCTGTTAAATGATGCAGGAGGCGGCAGACAGAACTGTAACATGGCAGAGCCAATGGCACGTAAAAACCAGCACGGCCAGCATGAAACATCCTCCTGGGGTTAGAGGTGGAGGAGATGAGCAGGGAGCGAAGTGAAGGTGGAGAGGTTGGAGAGGGTGGAGGCAGGACTGTGAGAGCGAGAGAGCGAGAAGAAGAGGAGAAGAAGACGGAGGAAAAGTGACGACGCTCGAGACCGAAGTCATGTGTCTGATGGAGGGAGCAGTGCTAATGCTAATGCTAATGCTAGTCAGTGACTTGTTCTTGTTCTTGGCACATTTTGAACGTCGTACCTGAAACTTCTGCTTCTTCTGTGAGCTACAGACACACCTCAGATTATCTGGTAAGTATGGAGGATCAAAGAAAAGGGAGGGACAGTGTGTAACGATTTAAGTAATTTATGAACTCAAATCAACGTCTTCGTTCATAAGTAAGTCCTCATTGTGTACAATTTCTTCTGTCAACAATCTGACTTATCCTCCTGAGCGAAGAATTACCTATCTGAATATACACAGCACGGGCAAGCTCTATGGAGGCCGCCATGTCTTTCCGGTTTTAAAAAACTATGGACTGCCGAGAGGGACACAGAGTACTACGTGGTACTACGTAGTAAGGCTAAACGCGTTTCGCTCAGAGCTAGCTTGACTGCAGAACTGAGAGGGAGCTCAGCGAAAGCGCTCGTCACTAACAATAACAATAACTAACTGCATCTTTACCTATTTACTTGAATCAGTAGAAACACTCGACGCTGTTGGGAAAGAGTCCATATTTTGAAAATGAGTTTCTTGTCCGTCAGGGCCACCGTAGCTTCCTGAACGTCTCCAACGTCTTCAGAACGGGAGGGGTGAGCAAAGATGTGTTGCAGTGTAGAACCTCACAGCTAGATGGCGCTAAATACTTGATATTTTACACACTGTCCCTTTAAGGAGAAATTTAATATATATTATGACATACTAACATTTTTATCTTTAAATTTAAACTGAAGTTATTGTTCACGTCTGCTCACTAACAATCATTTCCATTATTATTTTGAATGTTTTCAGGATTTTTCTATTAATCCTTGAAGACATAACGTCTTTGTTATCTGTAGTTATTTGCTCAAGATAACAGTGTGTTTAGTTTTCCGTCACCTGGTGCTGTAACATCCAGAGACACCTGACGGGTCTGTTTGTGATTATGTCTTTGGTTTTTATTGTTTGGATTGAGAGCACAAATTACACAGCTGAATGTTGGAAAAAGAAAGTGTTCATCACAGTTTCCCTGAGACGTCCTCAGGTTGTTTCTGTGTTGAACCAACAGTCCAAAACTCAGAGACTCTTTTCTTTGGGATTTCTGACGGCGAGTGAAGCAAATCTTCACATTTCAGACGCTGGAACAAACAAATGTTTGTCGATTCTCAGAGCAGTCGTCAACAGAGCCACGAGCAGCATCCTACCCACGCCTCCGTCAGTCACGTGACCCTCAACCTTTACATCGTGTCGGGAGGAAAGACAGGAAGACACACACACACACACACACACACACACACACACACACGCACACACACACGCTGGCCTGAGCCTCACCTCTGAGCGGAGCAGTGAGCTGGTCTGATCTGAGCTTCAGTCCAAACACACTCTCTCTGTGTGTGTGTGTGTGTGTGTGTGTGTGTGTGTCCCTGCAGAGGTAACAGAAATCATGACTCTGTGTTCGCGCTCTGAGTCCGGCCATGCAGATGATGTCGGGAAGTAACTCGGGAACACACACAGATTCACACACACGCCACTGAGTTTCCTAACGGCCGTGTTTTAAAGGACACGACCGGAGGGACGGTGAGTGAGCGAGAATCAATGAGGAGGCCGAGACTCCCCGTGTCTCTGAGACCCACAGCGACATGCACTCAGTGTGTGTGTGTCTGTGTGTGTGTGTGTCTGTGTGTGTGTCTGTGTGTGTGTGTGTGTGTGTGTGTGTGTGTGTGTGTGTGTGCATCACATTAGAAGTGTTCAGTCCTCTTTCTGTTCTTGCTCATGTTTTAATTGTTTGTTTTAATAAAGTCGTGTGATTATTTCATATTTTTAAAAAGCTGAAGTGAATTATTACAGAATGAAAACAACACGAGGCAGCAGAACACTCTAACTCTGTCAGACGGGTAACACAAGAGAGAAGTGTTTCTGACTGTGTGGCTAATTTACAGCTAACATTTCCTCCCAGTCACCAGAATAAAACTCGTCTTATACAAATCAGGTCAACATTTCTACAACAGCTGCCAGATCACAGATAACACTGAGTGTCATGTCTGGAGGAGTCGGGGAGGTTTCAACATGATCGACAAGACGTCAGGACATTATAGAAACTGGACCGTGTTTGGACCACATGCATGACGAACGTAAGATGATGTATGTCTTAGTGTAACATACGTTAATATCTGACATGATACAGCAACAAAACTCAGAACATGCATCAGGCATCATCCAAATGTCCAGAGATATCCAGTTAAACCCAGTTAGACCCAGTTTAACCCATCCAGAACATGAAAACACAAACTCAACCTTAGAAAACGTAAATGTTACTCTGCCATCAGTTATTTTTGCGTTGCGGCTGAGTATCGACTCTCCTCTTTCTGTCTCCTACAAGTCTGAGAAACAATTCTGCACAAAGTTCCTTCTGTCATGTTTCACATTCTGCGTCCGTCCTTTTATCCTGGTGTCGTCGAGTCCAGTTGGATTATTGGAGCTTTTTGTTTTGAACGAGACTGATGAGAGCAGAGCTGTTTAAAATAATGTGTTAAAAAATGTGAAAACATCCATAAAACTGAGAGGAGCTGCAGCCTGTGTGTCAGTGATGAAGGAAACCTCTCAACAGTTCCACTTCAACCCGCGCGGATCGGCTTCTGTCTGCATGTACGCCGGGTCAGTGGACTCTGCAGTAGAACCGGTTTTTATCACCTCAGCTCAGGTGAACGCGCTGCATCCGGCCGTGTGAACGTCTGATGGTGGAGCGGAAATAAAGGATGAATTTGGGATGTTGTGTTGGAGGTGAAAGCTGCTCAGTGGAAGCTCGTCTGTCCGGCGGTGATAACACCTGTGTCACCGACGAGACGGCTGACTTCCTGTTTAGCACTTTGCCAATTTGAACGGGGATAAAATAATTCTAGACTTCTAGTCTTTTCAAATGTTATTGGACCTAATGACCTAATAATTATGACAGTATAAGGAGTCGTGTCTCCGGAGTTGTGACGCTCAAAGTGATTTACCTACAGTTCAGCTCTACTGTTGTTTCTGCTTCTGTTATAACTGTTTCCGGCGTATTTGTGACGTGAAATGTGACGTCAGCGAGGTCGATGTTACGCTTCGAGTCACAGACGGGCTGATTTCCTTCTGTAGGATGTTCCACAATTTATTCTATCAACACTGAACTTTACTAAAATAAATTACTGTCAAAATGAAGGATTTTGTTATGTTGTCTGAGTTAATGCTGATCTGGGTTCAGGTTCTCATTGGAACAGTTATAAACATCTTCTATTATTAAAACAATAACAAACAGCGGTGCAGCCTGGGCGGAGGTATACACTCGCTGTGCCGTAGCTGCGTCTGTGTTTAGTGTAAATATAAAATATGAATGCAGCGATCATCACTTCAAGTGTTTTCCAGCTCTGACATGGTGACTTCCCCTCACACTGTGGAGGACTGACTCCAGGTCTGCGGGAGGCCGATCGTCCCCACAGACGTCTCATGAGTGGACAGAACAGACACACGTGTAGTGAAAGAGCAACAAAACACTCAGTGACACAGCTGAGTGGACGCTGCAGATAATGGCTGATCTCTGCGTGGGTCCCGGTGGACCGGCTGCAGAAACATCCAGAACATTTCTGAAACATCCGAGTGTCCTGAGCTTGTTGTGTTCAACGCATGAGTGCATCTCAGTATCCGTGACAGCTGCACAGCGCAGGACGACGTGTTGAGACACGCGATCGAACAGTTTACCTCAACTCCTGAAGTGACTTTGTGGAAATAAGAAATAATGTTTCACAGCCGAGACGAGGAAGAAGATGTTGTTGTTTTCTCTGTTGTGTTGGATGGAAATCTGTAAGTTATTTATGGATACAGACGATGAACGTCGAGGTATTTAATAAGTTGTGTATGAAATAACATCATAGGTTCATTGATTAGGTACAAAGAGATGATTGATTCACTTCATCCAACTCTATTTTAGACAAAACATTTGTTTATTTATGTTTTTTTTATTTATTTGTTTGTTTTATTGGATTTTTTTTTTGATAAATGTAGTGTTTTTATTATTCTTCCCTCAAGAACCAATCATGATGTTTGTTTACATCAACATAAGAGGAGAAAATAATAATATTTTAATATTTCCTATATTTTTTTAAATATTTTAATATGTTCATGATATTCTTTCAAACTGTTTGCATCACATTAATATGAAACACATATCTGATGCTTTTATATCTTCATAATAAGAAATAAATAAGTTACTTTTTTGTATTTTTATATAAAACAACAAAACTCAGATAGTAACGTTTATATAAATTAAAAATAACAATGCAGAATAACACAATAATAAGACAGTAATAAATAACCATTCATAACTTTTGACGAATCACATTGTAAGTTAAATTAGCAGCTGATGAAACGAAACAAGATCAGATAGTTCATTAATGTTTAATCATAATCTTTCATATCAACAACCTTTTATGAGTTTATGAGTTATGTAACGATATAAACAACATCAGAACAATAAACACAACAAAGATTATTCAAAACAAAATCTCTTGGAAACCACCAACAGATTTCTGATTCACAGTCTGGATGTGTTGAAGTCTTTTTTATAGATTATATTGTGTTTATGTTTCTATTTTGTTGTAAACATGTAAATATTTTGTGTCTTCTTGTCAAACCTTCATCTGATCACAAAACTGTAGTTATAGTTACTTTTCAGGTTTGAAGCTTCATCACATGTATTTTTAAATTCATCAATTTTCTCAGCAGTCAGAAGAAAAAGTCTGATTACAATAATCACATTTCTGATCCAGTAATTGGTCAGATGGGTAATCAATCAACATACAAACATACCTGTGCATATATTTATCATTTTTATTTTAATTTGTACTTTTGATGCTTCAGTATATTTAATATCAGACACATTCAGACTCCTCAAACTAATATTTTAACGCAGTATCTTCACTCACATGTGGCTTTTTGTTAACAGATTATATATATTCACGTGTTTGTATGTACAGATGTTTCACCTGATGTTTCACCTGATGTTTCACCTGATGTTTCACCTGGACTGTGTGACTGTTTCCTATTGGCTGTGGCTGTTTTACAGGTGCAGCCCTGATGAACACCTGATGGTTTCTTTAACGATTTAACCGCCACAATAAATGTTATTTAACGTTCTCTTCCTCATGTTTGGCCTTTGGAATCGACCTAATTTCCCGTCACTGAGACACATCAACGAGTGTTTTTGTTTCAACATGTTTTTATTTCAATGCAGCAGAAATAAAACTGACTTCACCTCCTCACCTGTCGAGGTAGCACCACAACTCAGCTCCCTGCATGTCTGAGTGGACTGAATATATTTATATATGTGGGTGAACTGAACCTTTAGAAGTGTGGATGAACCTTCAGACTGTTTCCTGGACACACACACGCACACGTATTTGAGAAGTGTGTTTTAAACAGGTTTTTCGGGGTCTGAGGGGTCGTTAAGCTCCCTCCCGGCCCCTGAACGACCACGTTAACTTTCAGCCGCAGTGAAAAACATGAAGAGAACCCCATCAAACCTGGAGGTAAGATGTTTTTACTCCCCCACCACTCAGGACCAGATTACTCCATTAATGGACCCGGCCGCCTCGCTCTCTCCCCGTCTCTCCCCCACCAACACTCTTACAGTACTCTTCCACCTAGTGAATTATGAATGGAGGGGCCCCTTGTTTTTCTGCCTCTGGCCGGCCCGCTGTCCACTCAGTGCACTCTACTGTACATGCACACATCACATTTAAACACGGAGCAAAATGGGGTGGAGAGAGGTATCGGATCGGATCGATGGTCGTAAAGTTTGGAAAGAGACAAACTGCACGACTTTCAGGATGATTGTCGTCGACGCCGAGCAGAACCACGTGGATCTGTGGAGGCTGCAGACGGAGAGGGAGGAGGCGACGTTCAGCCGAGTGACAGCAAAGGATTCGTTTGTTTTTCTGTCTCCAGCTTGGAGACAGTTTCAGGTTTTATGTGGCAAAATGTTTAAAATATCCAACATCAGCAGTGCAGGCAACAACCAGCACAGTGGACGTGATGAAGAAATATCTCAACGAAACAACAACAAGCTGCAATCAAAAACCAAGACATGAATTTTTAGAATTTGCAAAATGTGTTTGAAAGTTTGAATTGCAAAGATGATTTTATGCGACTCTTTACATTCATATTAAACTGTTAAGGTGTTTGTAGGAGACTCTGCAGGCAGGCAGCAGTTTACGGGGATGCTTTTTATTTCGATATAGAGATATATTGCTCCTCATTGCGAGGTGTGGAGACGCAACAATGGCGGCTCCTCCAGAGGTTAGCTTAGCTGCGGTAGCATCAGTGCTATCAGGAGTTTATTTCACTGACAGAAGAGTAAAGAAAAGACACAAACATGTTTTCACTCTTCTCTTCTCTGACTTCAGTAACAGTTGATTTACCAGCTGGCTGATCTGATTGTCTGAAGTCAGCCAGCGATGTGCTGATATTATCTCTAAACCTGTCAGATGGTTTTGTGTCATGAGGTGGAATTCACCTTTAAAAGAAATTCTACAAACATTACAGACAGCCAGCTCAGTAACGTGGCCTCTCATTGGCCGCTATTCCGTGGTTTCATCTGAGTCAAAGCGTCCTCCTTTAACGAGCCTCAGCAGCGCTAATGAAGCCGCAGCCATAATTAGCCTCATCAGAAGGACTTTCAGAGTGTTTAGATTAGCTTAATTAGCTCTGGTACGCACCGCCTGTGTGTGAGCGTGCACAGTCACACACACACACTCACACACAGAGTGGTACACGTGCACGTGCACACTCAGTCCTTGTAGACCAGGCCTGGAGCTACTGCGCTAACGAGCCTGAGAGTTCACGGAAAGCCGATGGTTTTAAAAGTTAAATGCCACTGTGTAAATATATTTCCAGGCGATATCCGGGGAATAATCAACTTTTAATTTGGCTGCTAATTTAGTTAGTCGCCACAGAGTCGATGAGCTCCCTGAAGTGATTTGAAGCAGAAGAAGAGAAGAAGCGAGCTGAGAACCCTGCGAGGAAATCGCTTGAAAAATCACTACGAGAGCTTTCTCGGATTTTCTGTCCCGGGGATATCTGAACATTTGTGGAATTACAATAAGGGCAGAAATCAGAAAAAGCGATGAGAGAGGGAAGATTCTGAAGAGTTTTGCCTGCAGACGTCCGTCTCCCTCCCTTGTTAACTACGGCAGAGTTGATGCAATATCACATTAAGTCAGTCAATGGACTTTATCAATTCCAGGATCCATTAATAGACAACAGCCGGCAGCACAAAGCCTCAGAGAGGAGAAGGCTTCACACGCAGATCTGCTCAGCTCAACTTCTGGTTGTTATCTCAGGAGGAGAAACACGAGAACGTAGATGTGAGTTTATACTTTATACTTTATGGATAACCTGAGTATTTACAGCGTGACTTATAGAGCACATGTGTTTTTATATGTTTTATTTCATAGTGTTTATGAACATCAACTCTGCAGAAAAACAGTCAGTTTGTCACAAATGAGCTGAAATCTGAACATCCTGCTGCAGTTTCTCCTCGAGGCCTCCAGCTGATGTCCTGCGTCAGTCTGCAGGTCAGAGTCCACGTACGAGTCTGGACTTCTATATTTCCATTTTCTTCCAATCAAATATATTTTGGCGGCAAATATTGTACATAAACATCATTTATGTGATAATAATTAATCTCACTCTGCAGGTTACATGACGCATCAGAACTAAAGTAACACATTTTTTAGAATCTATTGTATCAACAAACAAACACTCAAACGTCTCGTCTCAGATCCGTTAATTAGCCCAACTGATAAATGGACAGTGATACATAGTAATGAATCTTAATTTTAACTTGATTTCATTTAATATCAGATACTTTAGTAGATTGAAATCTTTATTTCACACATGTAAAAAATATTTCCAAACAAATAAACCAACAACAGATGAGTGTGAACGTGTGAAGAAGTGTAAACTAATCTAAACCTGCTCCCTCTCCGTTAATCTTTAACTAATAACTCAGAATATTTAATGATTATTTTAATCATTAAATATGTAATATCACTGTGAAACTTATTATTGTAAATTCACAGTATTTCACTGGCAGCAGCTTCGCCAGCAAAGTTCTGTATTCTTTTTACAGTAATAAACTGTAATTTAGAATTACAGGATATTACCTGGAATAAATGTAAAGTTCATTACTGTATGCTTGTAAATGTACAGCTCAACACTGTTTCCAGCTTTGTCAATAAATCATTGTATATTTTGAATATTTAAGCTGCATTTGAATCTACACATAAACATATAAACATACAAATATATTTAATTCAAAACTAAACATGTCCTGCAAAATATGATTTAATCTGTCAACCATCAAATTACTGTAAAACTTTTAGCCAAGCACTTTTTTTAACACGATATCTTTACTGAAGTTTGAAGCTGCAACACGTCCTCGTAGCTACATGACAACATGTGACCTTCACAGTTTAACAGAACCAGAACCAGAACCAGAACCGTGGTCCCGTCATCGTACGGCCACGGTGAGTTCTGGTTTGACTCTGGACACGAAGAGCTGAATGAAAGTTGTGTTTCTTTATCACGATACTGTTTTCGTGCTCCATCAGCTGACTTCCTCCTTTGCTGCTATAATAATTCTTACGGCCACTTGAGGGCGCCAACACGAAACACAAGTGAGGGTCATTAAAACGTTTTCACAGTCGACTGATTTGTCTGTTTTCTGATGAGGACCGCGTGCTGTCTTGATGATTTAACTCTTTACAGAAGACAATAAAAACCTTCATTATCACAACTTTAAATCACACACAATGTAATAAACCTGGTACAAAGTGTAAAATCAATATAAATAAATATAAACAATAGAACTTTATATTAAT
>NC_044199.1:35675494-35702994 GCF_900880675.1 Sparus aurata | reverse complement strand
CGACTCGCAGGCTGCTGGGGAGAAAACAGAGATCTCTCTTAACTGTGTGTCAGCGGGAGGAAGTAGAACGACTCCTACAAGAAGAGAAGAAGAAGAGATGGAGGGAGGGAAACCGGGCCGGGTGTGAGCTGAGAGGAAAACACACACGCCACATTTCAGCGAGGAGATCAGAGCGATGTTAATATTCAACATAATTATGACAAAAAAGGAAAAATAAAGGTTGTTTGAGAAATAGAAGGAGGAAGAGGACGAGTGGAGGAAACGTTGGGATCCGTCAGTGCAAATACATCTTCATGAAATATTGTAAATAAGATAAATGTCTGACGTCTCAAAGTGAGACGTCAGACATTTATCTTATTTACAATATTTCATGAAGAGCTTCATCATCATCGATGCAGTGTTGATTTTAAAAAGGAAGAAGTGCAGCTGTTATTATCTCTGCAGTGTAACAACCAACGTGAACGCTGCAGAACTTCTTCTCTGTTCTCACCAGAACAAACTCCTCCATCTTTACCGGGTCAGTCGGCTTCATGCCTTCAGTACGTCGTCTCACACGTGTGAGTTAAAATACTCACCAAGTAAACTGTCTGTAAATGATGCAAACTCCTGTCTGTTCTTCACTGCCAGCTGTACATACTAAATATATTTACTGTTGTTGAGTGGAAACACAAATGTTCATTAAAAATTGATATTTCACTGAGTTCTTTTCTGAAACTGACTGAAACATGTTCATGTCACAAACTTCATGCATCATTTCTGTGATACTAAGAACTTTATACTAATAAATAAGTGTGTTACCATCACACATGCATGCTGTCTGTCTGTCTGTCTGTCTGTTTCTCTGTCTGTGTGTCTGTCTGTCTGTCTGTGTGTCTGTCTGTCTGTTTCTCAGTCTGTCTGTCTGTCTGTGTGTCTGTTTCTCAGTCTGTCTGTCTGTCTGTCTGTCTGTCTGTCTGTCTGTTTCTCAGTCTGTCTGTCTGTCTGTCTGTCTGTCTGTTTCTCAGTCTGTCTGTCTGTCTGTCTGTCTGTGTGTCTGTCTGTCTGTGTTCTGGTTGGCAGCAGTGTTTTCTTCTGTGACGTCTGGCAGCGACATCTGAGAGGCTCCAGAGACGCGAGACACAACAGTCTCAGCCTCCTCCTCCTCCTCCTCCTCCTCCTCCTCCTCCTCCTCCTCCTCCCGTCTCTGCTCCTCTGGAGGAGTCGCAGTCTGAAGACGACTCCGAGGCCAAGTGGCAGCACTTCAGAAATCAAGATGGTGGCCTGCTCCTCCTTCTCCTCATCCAAATGCCAGCGCTGCTGTCAGGAGGAAAACAAGATTCTCTTCATCCTCCCCCATCGTCGAAACACACTCCTTCATTTCCACACACGAGCACACAGACAGGCGGCCACACACAGATCTCAGATCAGCTGACGTGCAGGAAGGCCACCATCTGTTTTCCACCAGAGTGTAAAGTTCGAGTCTGACTTCAGTTTAGGCGTCCGAGCGAGGCGGCTCCTTCCTGCTGTGAGACCCAGAGAGACGAAACGACTTTAAATATTTAAAAAAATCCAAAATAAAAAGTGTCCCTGGTTTGTGCTGGTCTGAGGATACGACCGCACGCTCAGAGTTCCTCCTGATTGATGTGTGTTTTCTGCCGTTTGATCAGTGATTATCTGCCATAAATAATTTAAGGTACTAAAAAGTTAATAAAGAAAATCTTTCCAATCTCGACTTCTGAGACGAGGGAGGAGGTTTGACAGACATGAAGGACGGACTGGTGGTGAGGATGCAGAGGAGACGGGCTGCAGCGGGGGGATAACCGGGAGGAAAACAAGAAAATGGACAGAGGAGGAGAGGAGGAGAGGAGGAGAGGAAGAGCAGAGCTGTAGGAGGAGGAGGAGAGGTGTGGCAGAACGGGCCGAGGGGAACCCGCCCCCCTAATTGGTACTTAAACACCCGCGCCGAGCAGAACTGTTGCTATCATAAGAAATTGATGAATTAACTGAGTGAGAGAGATGGGCCGAGAGAGAGCAGCAGTGTGTGGGACGGCAGCGAGAGAGAGAGGGAGGGTTCTGAATCTTTTAAGAGGATAACTTACTTGGGCAAAACAGCTGTTTATGCATTATTTGTGCGGCGAGCCATTTACCACCGTTTAGGATGAAAACCTTGGTTCTCCGGGCTGCAGGAGTTGCCCGCGGGGACACCGAGGGGTTTTGGGAGGGACCCGGCGGCCCATCAGTCACTGATAAGAAAGGATGAAAAATTAATTTGCTGGTAGTTTCGTTTTAAAGACTCAGATATCGGCCTGTCAGTCTGCGAGCTCGCGTTTAAGTGACAAACAGGCCGGCTGGGATTCAGGCGAGAGGAGGAGGAGACGGAGGGCGAGGTGGGCACGGAGGGAAGGAAACTTTGTGACTGCACCCTCGTTAGAAACTTATCATCTGATCTGTTTTCCCCGTCTGTTTCGAATGAACAGCATCTGTCATTATTTGGTAGAAAGAAGTTAGAATATAAAGATGAGTTTCAGTATCGTTTCTGTTGGTGTTCGACTCGCTGACGCTGGATATAAGAAACGACGAGGTGTTGGTGTCGCCTAGGTGCAAAAATGACAGGTGCGCATGAAGGTGCAGTACCAGCAGGGGGCGATGATGATGAAGGGAAAGGACGGATGTAGCATGAAGACCCAGACAGAAGAAGTCACAGCAGGTCCGCTGGTTCAGTCACAGGACTTTTAACCAGGTCATCATGAGTCCCGTGTGAAACTGATAGTCGTGAACTCAGTGATGGTTTGATTTTTCCCTGAACCTGGTCTAACCTAGTCCAGTCTAGTACATGTGAGTTGGGTTTAATAATGTGTTAATAAAGATGTTTATGTTGTGAAAACATTTTATTTATGGTCAGGCACAAAACTCACCAGGTCAGGTTGAGGACAACATTATGATTTACCGGTTGTGTTGCTTTAAAATGTCCTGACATCACTAAAATCACCTGCAGCTGCAACATCTCTTCATACCTCTGATGAGAAAGTCAGTCATGTTCATGTCATCTGTGACATGATGCAGGTGAATGTAAAATGTAACGTATACGTGGTGTGTAGACGTGTTTCTCCTGGTTTCTGGTCTATGTCAGTGAACATCACATCCACTGTTCAAACACATCACTGGGAAAAAAGCAACCAGTGAGAGAGTCAAATGAGGCTCTGATCATCTCTTCTGCTGGTTCAGAAACACCTGAATATGTCTGCTCAAGTTCTCCAACAGAAACCTGGAGAAATGAAACACAGCAGGAAGTCAAACTGGATTCCTCCTCAGCTGCCGAGGTGTCCGGGTCGGTACAGAAACGCCGGCTGTGCAGGAGTCGGACTTCCTGCAGTGATGCAGACAAACAGAAATCATGTAGAAAGAAAAAGAGATAGAATCAGAGCTGCAGTTAATATCTTATCAAACAGATCAAACAGAAGGATAATCGGACCTGTGGAAGTCCGGACAGTTTCAGAACCACTCTGAGTGGAGACGAGTGGAGGTGTTGTGGAGTGACGGATGGATGATGGCCTCCTTAATCTCCGTCCAGAAGGACGATTTGACATCATCACTGTTTCACTTTGATCACTTCAAAGAAAGCCTTGAAGTCGACGCTGGAGGATCGAAGACAAGCAGTAAAACAGCCGCGATCACACATCTTCAAATACCATCGGCTGTCACTCACGTCCAGACAAACTGCCGGAGCCGCGCCAACACAACACCACAGTGAGACGCAGGGAAACTTCAGCTGAGTTTGGGAACTCGCCGTCTCAGAGGATCCGTGTTGTTTGTTGTGTCCACAACAAGACGATGAAGAACGAGTGTCAGCGGTTCTCAGGATGGTTTTATTGTGGTCAGGAAGCAGCCGGTCCAGTAGAACCGGACGTCTGTCTGAGTCCTCCAGCCTGTGCAGGTGTGTGGTTCCTGTCACCTGCCCTCCTCCTCTCCTCCTCTCATCCTCTCTCCTCTCCTGTCATCCCTCCTGTTGCCGTGGCGACTGCCTCGGGGCGACAGACACTTCCACGTCATGTCGAGCGACCGTGATGCTGATCGGGTCCTGATGGAGAGAGCTTTGTCCCTGTTTGTTCACCGACAGCAGCAACGTGTCACAGCTCCACCTGGGCAGAGAGCTGTCACTCACACACACACACACAACACACACACACCACTCACACCAACAACACACACACACTACTCACACAGCACAGCACATCTCACACACACACGCAGCACACACACACACACACACTCACTACACACACACACACACTCACACACACACACACACACGCAGCACACCACACACACAGCACACACAGCACACACACTCACTCACACACCACACACGCGCACACACACACGCACACCCACACACACACACACACTCACCTCACACACACACACACAACACGCACACCACACACTCACACACACAAACACGCACAGCACACTAACACATCACACACCAACACATCACACACACATCACAACACACTCACACAACCTCAGCACACACACACGCACACACAACACATCACACACCAACTCACACACACTCACACACACACACCACACACACGCACTCACTACACTCACACTCACAGCACACACTCACACACGCACACTCACACACTCACTCACACACACAACACACACACACACACACACACACCACACACACACACACGCACACACACACACACACACACAACACACACCACACACATCGACACAACACAAACAAAACACACACACCTCTCACGGACTCAACCTCACACACACACACGCACACCACACACTCAAACACGCCTCCACACACACACTCACACTCACACACACTCAACACACAACACTCACACACACAAACACACACCCACACACACACCACTCACCACACCACTCACACACAACACACTCACACACACTCACACACACACACTCACACTCACACACACTCACAACACACACACTCACACACACAAAACACACACACACACACACACACACACTCACACAAACACTCACACACACACACACACACACACACACACACACCCACTCACACACACACACACACTCACACACACACACTCACACACTCACTCACACACACACACTCACACACACTCACACACACCCACTCACACACACACACACACTCACACACACACACTCACACACTCACTCACACACACACACTCACACACACACACACACACACACACACTCACACACACACACTCACACACTCACTCACACACACACACTCACACACACACACACACACACACACACTCACACACACACACGTTTCCTGTCTGTGCTGAATATTAGCATCAATAAATCACCAATTGTTTTAGAGATTAAGAGTGAGAAAGTTTAATTTGTGTGTTTGTATTTGTGTAAAGACTTCACTGCACTGTTATAAACGACAGTTCACTACAGTTAAGTCGTGTCAGAAGGATCCTAAAGTGTCACAGAGCCTGTTAGAGATCCACCATGTTGGATTTTTTTGTCCGATGTGTCAGTTTCTATAACTATGAACATTTACAAAACTCACATTTTCCACCTAATTACAGAGAACACCAGGTCTGTCCTGTAGTGAAGTCACATGATATAATGTCTAGTTTAATGTTGACGGCAGACGCAGACGTACAATACTTCTAAACAAAACACTGGGCAAAATAAGAGCAGGTGTTGCAGAAGCATATGAGCCAAAATGTTTATTATTGGACAATAATGTTTAATTCTAAAGCGTTTATTGGCTGATGACAGACTGATATTATTGTGCATCTGCACTGCAGTATGTATGAAATTATGTGTAATAATATAACGATGCAGCCATAAAAAAACAACCTTCATCAATAATATAATATATTTATATCAAATGTTTTGATTATTATCATGTTTTTGTTGATGATGGTGATACAATAATTGTATATCCAGTTTAAAATGATCATCTGGTAAAAAAACAAAGAGTTCATTAAAAAGAATAACTTTGATTAATTTGAATCAAGAAAATTCAGTAATAATTTAATCATATTAAACTCAGGGCTGATGATGTTTCAGTGCCGTCTGTATTTATCTGAGCTGCTGTCAAATTAAAAACATGCTAATTGTTTCTGTGTCATGTGTGTTTTTATCCAGTCGCTCTGATATAAAACACATTCAAACCCAGAAGATGTAACACAAGAACGTGTCGACTGCAAACCACAATCTCATACGTTCCACACATTTTATTAAAGTATCTTATTGTATAACAGCTGACTCACATGTGAGGAGGTGGAGGGGCCGGGATCTGAACCAGCGACCACTCAACATGTCGTATCAGTGTTTGTGAGCATGAAACCTCTGGATGTCTCTAACCCCGAGATTCCACCAGATACTGTCCACCGCGTTACGGCTCCGTCCAGCACCGGCAGTCTGGAGCCCTCCGGAACCGATACGCAGGACTTCTATTTCCGTGTTGACGCCAGCACACACATCTCAAAAAGAGACAAATAAAAGCTCTTCTGCTGATCCTTCGGTCGGGAACACTTCCTGTTCCGGTCACCACTGATTATGTGATTTCTGTAGGAGCTCCTCGGTCTCGTGTCCAGCTGTCGACTGTACTGCGCCGTGGTGGACTCAAAACGCAATCGGTGGGGGTTGCCGGACAACGAAGCAAAACTGGATCGGAGCCGTAACGCAGCGGACACGTATCTGGTGGTAACTCTAAAGACTGGGACATTTTCCAGCTGTGTTTGTGGAGACAGAACCAGATGTTGTCCTGAACAAATACACCATAAACAGCAGGTGACAGCTTCAACTGTAAATGTAACCTAAAGCAACGAAACGTATCTGTGGTTTTGCAGAATTGTACTGTCAACATTTATTCTGCGTATTTCAACATATAGATAGATAGATAGATAGATAGATAGATGGATGGATAGCGTCCTCTCTCACACACTCCGTCAGGTTCTGGTGGAGGAGGGGTGGACTCACATCATCATTCAGGCCGGGCGCGCAGGGCGAGTCGTGATTAGCTGGCAATTTATTCTGGCGGGCGCGATTGAGAGGAAGGAGCCCTGAAATGGTAATGTGTTTAAATGTCAGAGGGAAGGTACGGTTCTCATCAACCTTTGGTCACCCGTCCGCTTTGAATATTCTTATTGCCGTCATGTATTAGTAATGAGAGTTGAAAAGTAAGTAAAATTTAACCTTCGCTGTACCTGAGGAAACTATGAATATTAACGAGGCCTATTATGTGTACCTGATCTGAAAGAATTTTAACCCCGCGCCGGGCTGCCTCGCTGCCTCGCTGCCTCCATCCACAATTTCTCCACATCCGTCTCTCTCCTTCTCCTTCTGTCTCTCCTTCTCCTTCTGTCTCTCCTTCTCCTTCTGTCTCTCCTTTTCTATAGTCCACATTTTTATCTCCCTGCTGCTCTCTTCGGTTTCTCTCTTTTCCCTCTTTTTGTGCCTTTAATTCTCTTTCTCCCCTCATGTCATTTTATCCACCTTCCCCCGTCTCTCGTCACTCTCTCTCCATCGCTATCTTTACATTTTGGCTTTTTCCATCTCTCCCTCGTTCCTCCAGCTTCACCTCGAGCCTCTCTCAGTCATCTGTCTGTCAGATTAATGTCTCTTTGCTATTCAAGAGTGGGTCCAGATTAGGTAAAAAGTCAGAAATGGTTTTATGCAAGAAGGTTGGGTATACTTAGTGTCTGGTATGAGAGAGAGAGAAGTTAAATTATTATGAACATGTCTCTTTCTCTCTGTCGATGGCGAACAAACGTACATTTTGATCCCATTTGAATTTAGCCATGAATAACACATATGATGTTTGTCTATTTAATCTGGCAGGTAAAGAAAGTCCCAGATTGTGAGTCCTTTAATTTAAGGTGATAAAATAACATCTAGTTTTGTGTGAATGTCACCTGAACTGTGTTTACGTACGTCGACGACACCGTGATAGAAATCACAAACAGTCAGGAGAGTTAATCTGTGAGCTGGTGAACATGCAGGACAGACACGACGAGGTTATTATATTCAGTTATTGGTTTCCATGAACATCAAATGAGACGACGTCATTAACGTGTTTGCTGTTTGTGTAGTCAGCGACATCGTGTGTGTGATTCATGACACGACATCACCTCTCAACAATCTGTGGGATCACTCTTTATTAAAACTACTTGTTGTTTGCATGTAGACTATTACGAAATGTTATTATTATTATCATTAATATTTCTAAATGCTTCTCGTTTGATAATAAGATAAATAATCACTGTTCAACAAAAGGGCAGCAGATTCACAGCTGCATCCGCTGAGATTTAAATGTTATAAGTTCTGTTTAATTACGTGTCCAGACACCGATAACGACGGCCGTCCTGATTCAGGCCGAGTGAAGCGCTTCATTAACAGATCCTGACGACTCTCCTCGTTTGTTTTGCTCTCTCTCCTCATTTATCCGTCTCTCCGTCTGCCGGGCCTCCCTGTTTCATTCCTCTGTGTCATCAGAGGGAGGAGGCTGTTTACCATGCAGAGATGGTGTTTGCATAGATCAGGCCGAAGTGGGACGCGTGTGTGTGTGTGTGTGCGTGTGTGTGTGTGTGGATGGAGGGGGTGTTACTCTCTGGATTAAGTCTTGATCAAGGCACTCTCTCTCACTCCCAGCTCCCCCACGAGGGCCCGGGGGTGTCGGGGTGTCGGGGGGGTCGACACGTCGATCTGCATCGGACAACAAAGACGGAGGAGATGTTTTCTTCTGACTGTCACTTCAGATCCGAACACGTTACGTTACGTTACAGGATCTGTGTGATGACTGTGTGTCTCCTGAAACAGATGCTGAGATGTCACATTGTGTGTGTTTATTAATGTAACTAGATGACGTGTGTGTGTGTGTGTGTGTGTGTGTGTGTGTTGGCATGCATGCCCAAGTATCTGTGGCTGTATGAGTATTTGTCTTCATGTGTCATCCTGCAGCAGAACCACAGAAACATCCTTCAGTGCTGCAGAGAAAAGCTGAAATACAAGAAGGTAGAAATTCTGTTCTCTGATTGGACGATGTCACAGCAGAGATCCATCACAGGCGTGTAGATGAAGGTCCATTAAGTTTCAGTGCTGCTCCTTTAAAATCCCAATTTGAAATTTGCTTTTGAAAAGATGAATGTACCAGAATTTTTAGAAAATGGCTGTCAAAACAGAACCTCAGCAGCTTACAGACATTTATCATAATATCATCAGGTGCAAGTCTTTATTTTATTTACTGATGTGTAGATGTGTCCAAATAAGTTAAGAGCATAAATACAAAGGTTATAATTTCATGCTGCAATTCACAAATCAACGCTGCAAAACTTGATGATGTAATCAGGTTCACTACGGAGCCTCTGAAGGTCCAAACAGCACGTGTGTGCCACCACATGAGTTTATACAACACATAGGATTATAGATAATACATGGAAGATAAAGAGATAAATGTATGTGTGTGTCTTATATTATATATTGGGTATTTTATTTAGTAAACCAGCGATCAGCTGCTCACAGACGCTCTGCTGAAGCACAACTGAAGTGATGAAGCTGCATAAAACAACAAAGTACCAAACAGTCAGACTTGAGTTAAAGTAAAGATATGGTGTTAAAATATTACTTTGGTAAGTAAAAGTCACCCATATGAACAGTAAATGAGTTAAAGTCTGAAAGTGTCTGATAGTAAAGATAATCAAGCATCAAAAATACAAGTTAAAGTAAATATCTGATATTTATATTTGCCACAAACGAGCGGTTCCATACGCTCTCTTAACTGATGCAGCTTTAATCTCGCCCGTCTGTTGTTGCAGTCAGAGTGTCTCTTTGTTTCATCATTGTTTCTGTGGAAAACCTGATTATCATTGAACAGGTGTAACATCTCTGCATCACCTGGTCCGCTGTGAGTCTGAGGCGCAGAGTGAAGGCAGCCGGCTGCTCACACAGAGTTTGACCCTGCAGGTTGGTGGATTATGACTTTATCCAGTGCTAATGAGAGCGGCTCAGCTCTGAATCCTTCTCTCCAAATCAATAAAGAGAGCTAATAAGAGCCGGGCCGTTACCCAGAGATCACAGCAGGCAGGGGGAGGCTGCACGCTCAGGACAACAGGCCCAAGATGGTGGACATTATCTGGGATAAGAGAGAGGAGCCCCTGAGGAGAGGGAGTGTCTCTGGGGACCAGGGAGGAAAATGGAAGATGTACGTATATGAAACACGCTCAACTCACAGAGTTTATACACCAACATCCAGGGTTTGTTCTTCCTTCAGAGCATCTAGATGTTTCTCTAAAACGCTCCCTGAAGGTCTCCGCTGTCGTTTTTCACCACAGAGCCACGTTTACACGTCTGATCATACTGTGTGTGTTCTGCACACAAACACATGATGTGTCTCAGTTCAGGTCTGCATCCTTCAGAGGAGCATCTGAAGGCCGATTATGTCACAACGCCGCGTGAACGCTGTCCCAGTCTGAAGGCTCCTCCAGATGCTCCTTCTTCTCCCTGTTTCTGGAGGATGCACCGCTACGATCCTTCGTGGCCTCACATATCCCAAGATCCTTTGCGAGCCCGAAAAATCAGAAGGAAAGAGAGAAAATGGCGACATTGCGTGGCGTAGATCGTCACTTTCGCGGGTCTGGGCAGCAGAAATGGTGACGTAAGGGTAAAACATCTGGTGACGCAACCAGGAAATGCTCCAAAAGCTAGACCGTCACATTTAACAACGGCTGACAAGGTTAACAAGGTCTCTCTGAAGGACTCGCCTTCAAAGACCACAAAGGCCGAGTCCTTCAGAGGATGCACACCCTGAACTGAGACACAGCCACAGTCAGACAGCTGCTGGCAGGAACACACAACAGCAACACATCAGCAAAGGCAGAGAAGAAGAAGAAGAAGAAGAAGAAGAAGAAGACTGAAAGATTGACAGAAACAAAAGAGGTTTTAAGATGTTCAAAAATCAGGATTTGAAAATGTTTGACCATCGTCTTACTGAACAGTTAACATGTGCTTTGTACTCTGACACACAGTAACTTCCTGTACCAACTCGTCGTGAAGTGTTTCTGTTTCTTGCTTTTTGTAGTTGACATTTTTAATAGTGTTTTATTCGGTGAATGTGTGAAGCAGCATGTGTATCCTGCAGCTCCATCACGTCGTTTTCCTCATCGTACCTTTTATTGGTTCAGGCATTCAACACTTTGTAAGACTTCAAGGATGAAGAATGGATCTGGGTAAAACAGTGAATATTAAATAATTTGTTATTTATTTTATTTAACAGCTCCACCAACAGAATCTCTCACCTGATTGAATATATAACCGTATTTCTAAAGGTTATTACTGATATTTATTGTTGAGGGTGTAACAAGGAGCTTACAGTCCGTCTGCTGCTGTCAGTGAAGAAATAAGGAATAAGATCCGAGGTCGGGTTTTCAGCAACAACATTTATAAACAGACGAACGTTTGGACACCAGGCGAGCAGATGAAGACGCGTCGATGAAACGTTGGTCCTTTAATGAGGTTTGTTGCCGTGTTGTGAACTTCAGAACTTATTTCTGATGTTTCCTCTCTGAGTGTCGTGGTTTGTGTTTCTCTCTCTGACCTGACTGAAAGCTGCTGCCTCTCTGTTTGTTTCGTCTGTTTTTCCACTGAGCTGTATGCAAACCTGAAAAATTATTCCTGACAAGTTATTTTAGTGTCCATCCCCTGAACAGTATCTCTCAGGCAGCTTTTTTTTTTTTTCCTAATCATGTCAGAAACTGTTTCATGTCAGCCTGTCAATCACTCGCTCAGTCTTCCTCAGCCGGGCTGCTGGAAACTTTACCTCACCCTCTCCTCCCCCTCCTCCTCTTCCTCCTCCTCCTTGTCTTCCTCCTCGAGCCCTCCACACCTAATTCACTCCCGGCCCTCTCCGAGCCGGGGTTATCGATCCGCCGGTGTGATAGAGGTGGGAGGTGCGTTCACAATGCGGAGGGGGTCTGCCTGCTCGGGCTGCATCTTTCAGAGGGCCAATCGATGCCGACTCCTTTTCTCCCCTTCAAAGCTTCTCATTCACAGACAAACAGGGAGAGAGAGGAGACGTGAGGAGCAGGAGGAGGGAGGAGGAGAGGAGTGAGTGACAAGAGAGTTATTTCTTCTTTTCTTTTCTCCTCGCTCCCTCGCCTTTCTCTTCTATCCTCTCTGGACTCTTTGCTCGGCCTCAGGGTCAAACACAGGAGAGGCAGAGAGAGATGGAAAGAGTGAGGTGAGGAGAGAAGACGCGAGCAGGAGGGTGGAGGAGAAGAGAAGCCACCCGGGAGGGAAGAAAGAAAAAGATGGATGGAGCAAAAATGTAAAGAAGAGGGGACGTGATCAAACCAGGACATGAGAAACTAAACATCTCACTAATTATACTAATTTCACTTGCATCCAGACTGTATCTGTGAAATACCTGCTGACAGATCTGCATGAGGAGAGGAGGGGTGAAGGAGAAGTCGTTGATGAAGACTGGAAAGAAGACAGGATGGAAGGAAGGAGGAGAGATGTCAACGGATGAGGGTGGGACAGACAGACATGTAGAGAGAAGTTCATGTTGCTGAATTAACAAGAAGGTCCAAATAATGCAGAATGAGTCAGAGACAGAGTTTCACAGAGTTTATAAAGTGTCTCCAACTCAACAACTCACTAAACTGACACATTTGTTAAGGGAGTCTGGGGACTTTCTCCACGGGGACAAAGAAGTAGCCTATATTGTTACTGTTTAGTGTCTTTGTAACATGTGACATGTTTAGATCAATAACATGTTTCTTCTTTCATAAATGGAGTGTAAATGGTGACATCAGTGTAAACAGTGTGTTCAAACAGCTGATCAATGTTGGCAGGTAAGACTTTAGCACTTTAGACACAGAAGCAGACAGGCTGGTACAGACATGCTGCCACAAACCGACACTTTTTACAAGGAGACAAACAACTTCAGCTGAAAGATTTAATGCTGAATGTATAACAAGGACACAATGAGTTACAATCTGTCTAAGATATAGTTTCATTATGTTTATAAAGTTTTACGCTACGCAACAACTCCTAAATTAACTGATTTGTTAAGGGAGTCTGGTGTTGTGGATGACAGTTGGCTTCGTGTTTAACATTTAATGCTGAATTTACAAGAAGGAGACAATGACTTAGAACCCATCAGAGACAGAGTTTCACAACATTACAAAGTTTGATTTAACTCAACAACTCTTAAAATCACTACATTTGTTAAGGGAGTCTGGTGTGTTGGGGTTTGTAGTTCAATAGTTGGATGCTGCTTACACTTGCCAAACGTGTCATTCATAGACAGTGGAACTCAGACAATGTCCTCTTCCTCTTCTTCTTCTTCTTCTTCTTCTTCTTCTTCCAGCAGGTCTCAGCAGGACTCCTGTTGTCTCTACTCAGTAGTTTTAACCTCAGAGTCGGATCCTCTTCATCCTCATCTTCCTCCACCTCTTCTTTACTTCCCTTCCTTTTCATGCTAACAGCCGTCTCTCATCTACAGTCTTCATCGTGTGGTTTCTGAACAACACTGCTTCTTATAACAGAGTGACATTGAATATAAATCTCTCTCTCAGGTTTTTAATTACTCACCAGAGATACAAGTTTGTAAATCCACAGCCGTACTTGATGAAGTGGCACATTTCAGTCTTCACACTTTGATCGTTGTCTTTGAGGGGAAAGTTGTTTGTATTCTCATGTATTGATCGTAAAATCCTCCAGCATCTGAATACAGATTCTTCCCTCTGAATAAAAGAGAGATGAAGAGCTTCCACAGAGAGACACATCTCATCTGATGGAGGCTGCATTCACCAAACCTCGGACACTGTAAGTCACATTTTCACCGGCTCCTCGGTGAGATATCTGTCTCTTTAGCTGCTCGATGTTGTACTGTCCTCACCAACCTGATGTAACTTTGTCTGTCTACGAGCTGTGAGGCTGAGAGCTTTGTGAAGCTGCAGAGTTGGGAGAAAAACTGTCCAGGTGACAGAGTTGTCAGATGACAGTTGACAGTCTTTGTTCTGGTTTTTGTAAATGTGAATATTTTTAAGAACTCTGGACAATTTACAGTCCTGTTTGTGACGACTAACACTTGTTTTAGTTTGTTGAAGACGTCTCACCTCTCGAGTCCTCTTCAGTTCAGAAGGAGCTGCAAACTTTTAAACTATGTATGGGAGTGTCCTTACAGATTGTTGGATTTTCCTTACATAGTGTGGGAGTGTCCTTACATACTGTGAGAGTGTCCATACAAAGTGTGGGAGTGTATTTACATAATAGGGGAGTGTCCTCACACAGTGTGGGAGCGCCCTAACATAACATGGAAGTGTCCTTAAACAGTGTGGGAGTGTATACACAGTGTGGGAGTGTATTTACATAATATGGGAGTGTCCTCACACAGTGTGGGAGTGTCCATACACAGTGTGGGAGTGTATTTACATAATATGGGAGTGTCCTTACACAGTGTGGGAGCGCCCTAACATAACATGGAAGTGTCCTTAAACAGTGTGGGAGTGTATACACAGTGTGGGAGTGTATTTACATAATAGGGGAGTGTCCTCACACAGTGTGGGAGCGCCCTAACATAACATGGAAGTGTCCTTAAACAGTGTGGGAGTGTATACACAGTGTGGGAGTGTATTTACATAATATGGGAGTGTCCTCACACAGTGTGGGAGCGCCCTAACATAACATGGAAGTGTCCTTACACAGTGTGGGAGTGTATTTACATAATATGGGAGTGTCCTCACACAGTGTGGGAGTGTATATACAGTGTGGGAGTGTATTTACATAATATGGGAGTGTCCTCACACAGTGTGGGAGCGCCCTAACATAACATGGAAGTGTCCTTACACAGTGTGGGAGCGCCCTAACATAACATGGAAGTGTCCTTACACAGTGTGGGAGCGCCCTAACATAACATGGAAGTGTCCTTACACAGTGTGGGAGCGCCCTAACATAACATGGAAGTGTCCTTACACAGTGTGGGAGCGCCCTAACATAACATGGAAGTGTCCTTACACAGTGTGGGAGCGCCCTTACATAATATGGGAGTGCCCATACACAGTGTGGGAGTGTCCTTACAGAGTCTTTAAAGAAACGTGAGTTCTGAGTTTAGGGCGTTAGGGCCTCTTGTGGGTCATTTGGCTTCATGTGGGTTGCTAGGTGAGCCCAGGTGTGAATGGTTGTTCAGCCGTCTGGGAGGGAAATCTGCATTAACCATAACCAGGTTATTTTGTGCCTAAATCTAGCTAATTATAGAGGGTAATGGAAGGAGTTTTTACCGATAAAAGTATATAAAAGCATATGTGCATATGTGATTTAATCATGACTGTGTTTTGGACCAAAGATGTATCTACTGGACGTTTGGGAATAAAAGAAAACAGCTTTTATTGGAGTTTGATTCACGCCTGACAAACCAACATGCTTCTTCTGTGAGTTCTGAGGCTTTTAAAAACGCTTGTTTGTCCCTTTATTTGTTGATTGCACCTGAACGATGTGGTTTATCTCGAAGTGGTTTGCTTTCAAATGATGCACGACACACATCCAGATTTAAACTGAGGAGCTGTGAACACTGGCCGGTCGCAGTCCGGTTAGATCCAGTTGTCAGACGTCACATCTGATTTAAAAATAAATTAATCGACTTTTCCCTTCTTTCATTGACAGATTTTTTAATTCTGACTATAATGGCCTTGTATTATTGCAGTGTGAAAATGTATCTGACCAGTAAAACATGAAGAAACAGAGAAACAGGAAGTGATTGGTGTTAAGTTTACATACTGTTAATTTATGTTCAGTGAAAATAAATAAATACCATGTACCAGTGTTATCATCAATATGGAATAATGAGAGTCAGTGCAATGATAACAAATATATGCAGCTTTATGTTCCTCCTGTTGGAGCTGCTGGTATTTGTGCATCATCATATTTATCCTGCCAGATTTTAAACAGATTGTTGAACTTAACAAATGTTTTTCTACATACTTTTGTCTCTCTGCCTTCGACGTCGCCGACTCGTAGACGAGGAGCTCCGAGAAGTAATGTTGTGTGAAGCTTGTTGAGATTTGTAAGGTTAAACCGAATCCATTAACAAACAGGAAAAACACAGCCTTGATTATTCAAACACAGATGCCACTGTAGGCGTCCTCCGGGACGGAGATCAGGCATCAAAGACCTCCGCAGACAATAAGCTTCCTACAGAGACGACGACTGACGTGTTCCACTGTGATGGACGCAGGATTCATGTGGTAGGTGAACGTGTTGCTGCTCTCAGGCTGAGGATCACCTTTATGTCAGACAGCCTGAAGTTTTGTCCTTGTTGGACTGTTACTGAACATCACAGCATTAACGCAGCGCTTCAGTCTGGGAGTAAACTTTCCTTGAGAGCTCTCGCTGCGTCTCAGCTCGTGGTGTTCTGCGTGGCTCCGGGCGTCACAGACAATTACATTTTGGCGATATCTCTTCCTTTCTTCACCAGAGCTTCTCGCTAATTTGATGCTCTGGTGAGGAAGATCGTTGGCTTTAATACAAATCATGTTTCAATCGTTACTTGAAGACCTTAAGCCCTCGCACGGCTCTCTGGAGGACAGCGGTAATGAGGCCTGCTGGGATTTCAATCATTTTTACATCTGTTGAAAAATAAGGAGAAAAGAGACGAGGAAAAAAACAGAGAGAAAAGAAAAATCAACCGCCCCCTCCCCCTCCCCCTCCTCCCTGCCTCCATCCCCTTCTTACTCTGAAAAACATAATTTGTTTTGAGGATTGGTAATGAAAAAAATATAGAAAGAGCTCCTTTTTTTTTTTTCGTCTACTTTTGTGTTTTCGAAATTCTCCGGCCTTGAAATCTCTCAGCTCAGTACCTCGATGCTTAAAACTCCCCCAACAATTTCTGCAGCCCTCGTTTCTCCCGCAAAATAAATAAATCTTTGTGATATTACATTTCAGACACCTCTTTATCACACAAACCCACTGTTTCTCCACATCATCCCCTCAGTCTCGGTGGCTTTTGGTGTTTTCCTCTCAGCTCCCCCACAGAAACATTACTCCATCCCTCCTCTTCGTCCTCCATCTTCTTCCACTTTAATTCACTCTAAATGTGCAGCCCAAGGTCCACACAGGTGGGAGACAATAAACATACAGCCAACTCGTCTGTATTAATATAACGCAGCGGTGATCGATACTGTCTGGACGCCTCCAGCAGACAGTGTCCTCATGATGTGATCACAGAACAAAGATCATTTCACAAAAAGCACCAAAGTTCAAGTGTTACTTAATTTCTGTAGCTCGACCTTCAGCTCGTCCACCTCACAGAGATCTTCAGCAACAAAACAAACACAACTTGTGCGGCCGTGAGTTTAAAAAGTAAAACAAGAACAACAGCCACAGTTACATTTTCTTCTCAGTTGAGCATCAACAGTGTTTTGTGTCCAGAATAATGCGAGTACAATTTATTACTCTCAAATCTGAGGTTCAAAATCCACTTCTGCTTCTGCAAATCACAGATCTGTTCATCTTTGTGCCTGATGTACAGATTATAATCTCACATTACATGTATATGACCTGACTTTATGTCGGAACATGGAGGGTATTTTGAACTAGACGTCGGAAGTCAAACCTGATCTTTTCCAAACCCCAACCAGGTTCTGTTTGTGCGACCCAATCTCCAGAATAAATGTTTGACACGCATGTCTCTGCAAACCAAACTGAATGTTACGTGTCTTTAGGTAGCTGATGCTCTGGTCACGTTCAGGAAAACATCACAAATTTGGCTTTAAATACTTTGGTCACAACAGAAACAGCTGTTAATGTGTCCAGGTGTTTTTGCTGCAGCCCTGTTGGCTGTAATGATGAACTGAGACGACATGGAGGACATTTTTCCAGCCGCCTGATGGATTTTGTCTCAACATTCAGTCTCTTCGGACTCCAGCCGCCACTTCAGTTCACCTGTGTGTCTGCTGACTGCAGGCGATGATATTAGAGTAAGGCCGTTCCACATTACTACAATAATAATAATACTGTCTGCAGTGTAACAACTTACCAACATCATTACAGTTACAGTTAAATAACTTTAACTTTGTTGTCACCTCCCACTGGTTGGAAATCCAAATATCCAATCACATCGCAGTGATTCATTTTCCTCATCACGTACATGTCGTCCTATTAGTTTGATTATGATCAATTTGAGTCCGGTGTGCTTTTCAAATGACCTCCAAGTTATTATTATAGATAACCTTCAAATTATCTGGATTACCACAGACTGAATCTGGAGGTGGAAGGACCAGTTTTTGGGTTGTAACAGGGTAATAATTACTGTTGGCAGGGTGAGTCAGTAATATGTGAAGTAATATGACTTTTGAAAAAGGTAATGATCAATGAATTTACTATTTTGGGGGGATTACAAGTCCAGAAACTGGATGTGAGCGAAGTTACAGGCCAGAAACAAGAAGAGAAGCTGAAAACAACCTCTACAGTTTAATCTTGTGAGTTTGAGGTCATTTTTCTTCTTCTTCTCCTCACAGTTTTTCCACTTTCAGTCTCTTTCGTCTGTCATGAAGTGTAACTGATGTGGTGAGGTGGAGCCGGAGGCGAGGTCGGCCGGGTCAGACCGTCCCAGGTGATGAGGAGCTTCTCAGAAATCTACATCCCTAAGCAGCAGTGAGGTTATCAGAAGTGTTGCAGCTCTGATGTAACGGTTACAGAACCAGTCGTGGTCCACACTGTCCCACATACACAGCTCATCGCTCCAGCTCTCACAGCTACATGAAAAAACACCACGAGTTGGTAAAAGGAGACGTTTAAAGATATTTTCCTCTGGATTTCACATCCACGTGTTTTCTGCTGCAAGAAGACAGAAAACTAGAGTCAAGTGAAAGCTGAGAAATCTTTTATCAGAAGAGAATGCAGAGTTCCTTTAAAACAAAGCCATTATAATTATTAACATTTGTGACTGAAGTTCTGCATTTTGGCACAACTGTGAAACTACTGGATATTTATTTTATAGATTTAAAGAGCTCTTTTTGACAACCAAAACAGGTATTTTAAGCCAAATCCTGTGTCGTGGTTTGAGTTTTATTTTGTAGTTATATCCTTTAGTGTCTTGATGTCACTTTGTACTTCTTGCTCACCCGTGTTCCTCATGTTCCTGCCTGTGTTCCTCGTGTTCCTGCCTGTGTTCCTCGTGTTCCTGCCTGAGTTCCTCATGTTCCTGCCTGTGTTCGTCGTGTTCCTACCTGTGTTCCTCGTGTTCCTGCCTGAGTTCCTCGTGTTCCTGCCTGTGTTCCTCGTGTTCCTGCCTGTGTTCCTCCTGTTCCTGCCTGTGTTCCTCCTGTTCCTGCCTGTGTTCCTGCCTGAGTTCCTCGTGTTCCTGCCTGTGTTCCTCGTGTTCCTGCCTGTGTTCCTCCTGTTCCTGCCTGAGTTCCTCCTGTTCCTGCCTGTGTTCCTTGTGTTCCTGCCTGTGTTCCTCATGTTCCTGCCTGTGTTCCTCATGTTCCTGCCTGTGTTCCTCATGTTCCTGCCTGTGTTCCTCGTGTTCCTGCCTGTGTTCCTCCTGTTCCTGCCTGAGTTCCTCCTGTTCCTGCCTGTGTTCCTCATGTTCCTGCCTGTGTTCCTCATGTTCCTGCCTGTGTTCCTCGTGTTCCTGCCTGTGTTCCTCGTGTTCCTGCCTGAGTTCCTCGTGTTCCTGCCTGTGTTCCTCGTGTTCCTGCCTGTGTTCCTCGTGTTCCTGCCTGTGTTCCTCCTGTTCCTGCCTGTGTTCCTCCTGTTTCTACCTGTGTTCCTCATGTTCCTGCCTGTGTTCCTCATGTTCCCGCTTGTGTTCCTCTTGTTCCCGCTGTATTGTTTCCCTCAGTCATGTGTTCCTCGTGTTCCTGCCAGTGTTGCCAGTGCTTCCTTGGTTTGTACCATTTAGGTTTTAGTATCTTTTGTTCATCTTTAATCTTCAGGTTTGTTGCATTTTGTATTCTGTTTTTAGACCTCAGTGTTATTAAAGCTCACGTCTTATTCTTTACCGTCCTAATGTCGCGTGTTTCGGACAAGAGAGAAACAGAAAATTGGACTTTCGGTTTGTTTTAAACGTATTTGTGGATTAGGGTTAGTTTGCAGAAAATGTATTCTGCAAACATTTATTCTGGAGATTGGGTTGAACAGGAAGTGAGGCGTTTTCTGACTCGAGGTGTCTAAAATGTTTCGATACCAGGGAAGATATTTGATCAGTGGATTTTTTTTCTCGGAGCTCTAAAGGAAAATCAAACATGTATTTGAATATCAAGCGGCCCGACAGACACAACACTGAAGTCTGGCTGCTGAAGCTGCCTTTGAAGCCTCCTGGCAGAGCTGCGCCAGAGGGCCCACAGCCTGCTGCAGTGCATTAACACTCCACCTCAGCGGAGGATCAGAAGCACCCTGCAGCGAGACACCTCACCTCGACGGCACAACATCAGAGGAGGAGCCGCCTCTCTGGGAGAACAGGGAGGCTCGCTTTGCTTCACACATCAACAGTTTGTGTGTTTGTCTTGTTGACTGAAGCATCTTTGGTTCACGCTGCTGTTGGTTTTCTGCTCGTCTGCTCGCTCTGCTGTCACTTTGACTTCCCGGCTGTCCGACTGCTTGTTTGGGCTCCACCTGTCTCCACCTCTTTGTCCATCTCATTGTCTCTCCACTTACCTGACAGACTTGTTTCCTGAGCTGCCTGTCGACCGTCGGTACCTGTCAGATTGTGTGACAGCCTCTCCGGTTTCAGACCTCACCTGTTCCTCTGCTGCTCGCCTGCCTCGCAGAACATTTTCTCAGGGTTACATGAGCAGACTGCGAGGAACTGTAATAATAAAAGCCTGTGCAAAATAGCACATGTATGCTGTTCTGGTACCATTAACTCAGCTGTCATCAGAACATGCTAACATGCACATGGAGGATACATGTGCCCGGCTGCAGCTCGCACTGTAAGCATGGCTGCACAGCGTGTTAGAGCTGCCTCTAAATGCTCGACATGCCTCCACTCTGACCCAATTTCTCTCTTCAGTCTGCAGATAGAACATTTATTTTTCCTGCCTGCCACATCCACTTCATCACATGGTGCTGTAAGTACTGTGTGGCCACGCCGCTGCACAGAGCTGACAATGTATACGTCTCTATACGGACGAGCTCAGAGAACTTTTTAACAAAGATCTGCTCGTCTATATTCACACAGGAGATGCTTCAGTAAGGAAAATAATGATGTGAAGTGTTTTGAATAAGTAAAACACTAAACCTTTCTAACAGCAGTGCACAATCCATCAGAGCTGCTCACTGATCTTTCATTCTCTAATTCACACACATGTTTCTTTCTTCTCAAAGAACAAAGTTGCTGCAGCTCAGACGTGTTTTCAGATCAAACTGCAATTAATTTCATTTATACTAAAATCAAACTTAAAAGAAAATAATGATCAGCGCTGTAGTGAAGGAGTGAGGACATCCTGCTCAGTGAGAGTCACCAGTACAACTAGTACCTGAGTAAAAGTTATAGTACAAGAATTTGATATTAAAGGAACTGAAGGTTGAATTAAATACATTTTCTGGCAATAAATCAAAAGAACATTTTTCTGATCAGAACTGAACTCACTCTGATGCAGCAAATGAATAAAGTAGGTAAAAGTAAAATGTCTGCAACAAAAATGTGGAGTTAAAGAATAAGTTTAAGAAGATGGAAATACTCAAGTAAAGTACAAGTATCTCAGGTCTGTCCTCCAGGAGAAGTTCAGATACTGTAAAAGTAAAGTACTGATTCAACTTGTTTACCCTGGTAAAAGTAATAGAGTACTTCTGAAATGTACTTCGAGTATCAGAGTAAAAAGACAAACAGTCAGTCAGACAGACAGACAGTCAGTCAGTCAGACAGACAGTCAGACAGTCAGTCAGTCAGTCAGACAGACAGTCAGTCAGTCAGACAGACAGTCAATCAGTCAGTCAGACAGTCAGTCAGTCAGTCAGACAGTCAGACAGTCAGTCAGTCAGACAGACAGACAGACAGACAGTCAGTCAGTCAGTCAGACAGTCAGACAGTCAGTCAGTCAGTCAGACAGACAGACAGACAGACAGTCAGTCAGTCAGTCAGTCAGACAGTCAGTCAGTCAGTCAGTCAGACAGACAGACAGTCAGTCAGTCAGTCAGTCAGTCAGTCAGTCAGACAGACAGTCAGTCAGTCAGACAGTCAGTGGGGTATCAGTCTCAGTCTCTCTGCAGATGTCACAGGGTGATGAGTGACAGCTGACCTCCCTCAGTGCAACTTATTGATCAGCCTGGGACTCTGCTGCTGCTGCTGCAAGTGTGTGTGTTTGTGTGTGTGTGTGAGTGTGTGTGTGTGTGTGTGTGTGTGTGTGTGTGTGTGTGTGTTCTGTTCAACAGGTCCATACGGGATGAATCTCTCAGAGCTGATGTATTTGTGGACTCTGATTATGAAGTTAATAACTTCCAGTAGTACTTTAATAATAAATCACGTTCTGTAAGTCAGGTTGTGAAATCAACACACGGAGGGAAAAAATAACTTTTATCACGGCGCCGATTAAGTTTACTGTATAATTAGAATATGATGGGTGAGTCAGCGCTCCTGTCTGCACCGTCACGTCTCTGCAGAACGTCTCCGCTTCATGAACACACTGTAACATCTCGGAGCTGACGCAGGATCTGCTCGAGTTTTCAAAGAATAAGATGCACAAATTGACTAAGAAACATTCTCGTCTTAAATTCATCTCCATAAGACGTATAAAAACTAGTCGGAAACTCTCAGAATGACACTCAATCAACAATTCACCAATTTTGGTGAACAAAATGAAGAGGTCATTTTGTTCACCAGAGTCAAACATGTTGTTCATGAGCTGTCAGGAGAAGGAGATGTGTTGCTGTTCCAACATTTGTAAGCGTGACACCACTGGACATTTTTACCACGACATAGAGAGGTTTTTTCCAGACGTGTTTGTGGCGACATAAGAAAGTATCTTGAGTCAAAACACGATGTTTTCTAACCCTGACCAGAGCAGTAACAGTGTCGTCTCAGCACAGAACTGACAACTGAACCTTTAAGACAGATAATGTAGCAAAATATCTGAGCGTGCAGAAACATCACTAGTATTTATTTTCACATGCGTGAAAAGAAAAAAGAAATGACTGACAGAGGAGACGGAGGTTTGTCTCAACAGTCACAGAACGGTTTAAAAACACATCATTCAAACCTCAATGCAACAAGTTCACATCTGTTTTCAGGCATCAACTGTATGAAATCACTAGATTAGAAATAGTCGAGGCAGGCGGAGAACGAGACCAACAAACAAAGTGAATCATCTCTTCGGCCCTAAATAACTCCTGGATTGTGTCAAACATGATAAATTGATGATTCTGCCTCCTGGCGTGAGGACGATCCTCCTTTCTAAAACGACTTTTGAGGACTTCTTCAGACCTTCACCAGTGCTGCTCCCAGGTGTGAATGTGTTTAACAGAGTGTGTAACACGCTGACAAAAACAGGAGATGCTGCTGAGTCAGCCGTCTCCTGCAGGACCTGGAGAGGAGCCGGCTGCAGGACGCTCAGGTGGATCTGACAACACGCCGCTGCCACCACCAGCTTGTTGTGGCCGGAGGTCCCTGAAGGCAGCAGATCATCTGCAGCTCCTCCACACAGGAGGCCTCCAGCATGAGCTCACTGCTGTGCTCCAATACTGACACCGTGTGGCCGGACACAGTACTGCATCCTCTTCTGTCTCCTCTGTTCCATTTCCTCCTCTACCTCCTTGTTTCCTCACTGATCTCCTTCATCCAGTTCCCTCGTCCTTGACAGAAACCTGTCCTGCACGTCTCGTTCTCCACTAACATTCAGATCCTGTCGTTTCCCTTTTTTCCTCCTTTAAATTTCCCTGAATTGCTTCCACTTCCTCCTCTGTGTCATTCTTTTCCTGTAATCTGTTACGTCCTCCTCTAACAAGAGCTTAAACACGACTGAAAGCTGAACCTAAAGAAATGTAAAGCTTCAACACTTCAGTCCATCACCATGATTATTCTCTGGACTGGTTTGTCTTTTCTCTTCTCTCTCTTCTTTTCATCCTTCGTGATGTGTTTGTCCTCCTGCTCCTTCTCCTCCTCCTCACCCTTGGTCTCCTCCTCCTCCCCTCAACCCCCCAAATCTCATTGTAGAAAGTAGAGCATGTATGTATTATTGATGAGGTCGGCTCTGTGCTGAACGGAGGAAGGAAAATAAACTTTTGTGCTCTCTGCACTTTGATGCTCTTTTGTCTTTACAGAAGATCTGGACCAGCGGCGCTGAGCAGAGCTGAACCAATCAGGTTTAACAAATCTTTAATCTTTGCCTGTTTACAGTCTATATTGTGTGCTGTGGCATCTTCTGCCCACAGAGTATCTGATGAGAGCTGTCTTGACCTGAAATGGTTTGAATAACATAATATATAGAATATAAGCAGAACTGAGTAAATTACACGACCACATGTGAAATCTGTCAAATCAAAATAACATTTTCAGCATCGTTCACATGTTGATCTCTTCCAAAACTCAAAGTGGTCTCTCTGTCTGCAGCTTTAAGAGGCTCCACTCTGGTCAGAATCCAGCAGTGACGAGGTCTGGATCACAGTCACAGGTCGGGTTCAGTTCCTCCCGGAGGTGTTCGGTCTTCTACACTGAAGTGAGAAAGGTTTGTTTCTCCGTAGAGCTGCTTTATGAACACAAAGCAGAGACGGGCCTTCCTAAAAGTGCTGGAAACAAACTGAAAATATCACGTTTGTTGTAGCATTAAGAGTTGAGGGGAGAACCAGAAACACCTCCAGACCACAAGATGATAAACTGATACTGTAAAGACCTCAAACGTATTGATGTCTACGAGGAATCTACGGAAGCCCTGAGGGCCGAGGGAGGCTTTTTATTCTAGTGCTCCAATTTCTAAGTCCAAATGTTTTATACATTTTTTGTGTGAAACAGTGAAAAGATATTTCACTCATTAAACATTTTTGTTGTCATGGCTCGAGCCGGGTGAAAAAGCTTTTTTTTTCCACGAGTGAAAAATGTTTGGTTTTTGAGACAAGTAAAGAAATGCTTTTCTAACTTTTTAAAATGGAGCATTAGAAAAACAACCCTCACTGGCCCCTCTGGGCTTCCGTAGAGCAGTCAGTTTGTATAATCAGTCTGATTAAAGGTCTGCAGCAGCCTCAGATTCACTCTGACACACTGAAGATGAACTGGACACATTTACTGTCTGAACTTCAGTTTCTACTTTTCTTTACTTTTGCACAAAAGGCTCAAGCTGAGTCCTGAGACATGAGCTGACCACTGATTGGTCACAGGTGTGTTCAGGTGGTGCTTCAGCATCAGGCGGAAGAAGCAGTTGTTGCTCACCTGAGGTCTGTGTTCACCTCAGCTGATCTGAGCTCAGATTGACGATGAAGTGATAAAACTCCTCTCAGACTTTATTTGGACTTTCATCCAGTGGACACAGTTTTCTTTGACGTTTAAAGTCGAGCTGACTGTGTCGTCATTTTCACGGAGCTGCACGTGTCGTTCATCTCCTGAAGACGTCACACAGTAAGGAACTCTGCCTCCGGTCATCTCAGTGCTGCTGATCCGTCAGAGACACGTGATGGCCCTGAGGTCTGGCTGTGGTTCATCTGTGCTGTGTGCTTCTTATTTCTGCAGTGATGTGCTGATGTGTCTCTTAATGTTTCACATGATAACAGAGACCAACACTGTGTCAGACTGACAGACAGGTGGCAGGTGGATCTGGTTGGTTGATGAAGGATGCTGCAGTCAGCGTGTGTTGTTAGTCACATATGTTGGATCTGTGGCTGCACACAGACTGCACTGTGATGCACTTTACTGCTGTTTTGTAGTTGTGTTGTTTTTCTGCATGCAACAGATTCACGCAACAAGGCTTGTGTTGTGTGTGTTACAGACAGCAGCTGAGTTAATGTGATTCTGGAGGAGGTGGGATACATCGTGCATGTGTGAGCAAAATAAACACAGCTAGTTTTGGAGTATACTGAAAAAGAAATAGTACTAAAACCATTTTACGCAGTCTGTATCGATATGTCGATATCTGACAACACTTACAGGCACATGTTTATCATTTTCATGTCCCCTCCACTGCTCAAAAGCATAATTAGTTGAAAAGTTAGTTGAGTGATGCCGGGAGTAAGTCGATTGCTGCTCAGCAGCACAAACTGATCCCTGGACTGTGATACCATGACTGATGACTCTTGTTGTTGTTGAAGCATAAAAAGATTAATTGTGAGTAATTATTCAGCTTCATATACAAACAAGAGTGAACTTTAAATCCCTGGAAGAGCTCGTCATAAGTTATCTGTCTTGTTGATTCTCAGTGAGGCCACACGAGGGCGCCACCGCCCCACAATGACCCGGAGACTTTTCTGCTTTCAGCCATAGAAGCTGATAAATGGACACAATTATGAGGAATGTGAGAAAAACTCCAAACTGATATCAAACAGAGCGTCTGTATGAACGCAGAGCTCAGACAGGATTCAGCAACGAGCACAAACAGTTCGATTAAAAAGACTCCTGCTGATTTTAAATGTGTGTGTATGTGACTCATCAAACATTTTGCACACACACAGAAGATTCCCACACTCTCTGACCAGAACACTGTGGGAAGAGAAGGAAGTGTGTGTGTGTGTGTGTGTGTGTGTGTGTGTGTGTGTGTGTGTGTGTGTGTGTGTGTGTGTGTGTTTCCAGTCTCCATCGTTACCTGTTGTTTGACGACTGAATCGATCAATGAAACCGTCTGAGAAGTTCTGATCCAGTAAAGCGAAGGTGAGACGGATGAGAGGAACTGAAGGTATCGGATCACATGTTCTGGTTCCTCTCTGCAGACAGTCGGCTGTAACTGTAGTTCAGTGGATCAGTCAGGACGGGAAAGGTCCGACATGAACGCAGACGTTTGTGGTTATTTCACAGGAGATCGAGCATGTTGTGGTATCCTCAGGACGAGGATGTGGCAGCGTGCGGCGGCAGGGACTTCTCCTGTTTCTAGGGAAACGTGCTGCTAAGATGACCGGGCCTCATGATAAACGCTGCATGTTTGAAACTCTGTTCTGTATTTTCAACTGGTCCAAACTGGGACTGTTGGACCTGCAGCTGGTGTCACAGGATGTGCAGACTGACGATGACACCCTGAAAAACACACGTGAAAAAATCAGACATGCAGTGTTTATGTTTTATGATGGATTAGTGATAAATGAGCTGAAAACAAGTCAAACTTTAATAATTATTATTTTAAGTGTGCTGACAAACGGGACATGTTGGTGTTTTACAGATATTTGTCAGGTCTGTTATCGTGGGACAGGTTAGCAAACACCTGCCTGATTTATATACACAGCTGACATTTCATTCTGGAGGTAAAGTTTTTGGCCTCCTGATGATTGTTTCTCCAGAATTCACTTGAGCTCCTATTTGTTCACAAGTTGATTGCTAACTTTGCCACCTTTGTCAGACAATGACTTCAGTTCAGGACGTTTCACAA
>NC_044199.1:35632994-35672994 GCF_900880675.1 Sparus aurata | reverse complement strand
TGGATGGATGGATTGATGGCTGGTTGGATGGATGGATGGTTGGTTGGATGGATGGATGGATGGATGGATGGCCGGCTGAGTACACACAGCACTTAACCCTCGTCGTTGAATACCACACACACCACCAGCAGCAGCAGCAGCAGCAGCAGCAGCCATTACTGTTCAGGAAATGTGCTGAATTATTCAATCACTTCCTCTCTGCATTCTCTACAGGATGCACACCATCTACTGAAACTCACAAAGTGTGTGTGTGTGTGTGTGTGTGTGTGTGTGATTACGATGTGTGTGCATGTAGGGTCTGTGTTCACATGTGACCTACATTAGGCTGCCTGCTGTTTGCAGATTTACACATGATTACAAGTAAACTGAACTTTAAAAGTTTTAATTTAAGTTTTGACTTTCAGGCTCGTCTATATTTTGTACGATCGTGCCTTTAATCTGCAGATCAGGTCGACTGTCGACGTTGTTAGAAGGTGAAGACGTGTCTGCAGTTGTGGCTGATGAGTCTGTTTTAAACACATGTTGGTGGATCAGCTGCTGCTGAAGTCCACAGAGGATTTCATGTTCAGGCCTCAGAGGTCTCTGCTGTTCATGTGCTCGTGTGGCTGTGCAGATTATTCCAGGGAGGTCCTATTCCTGCAGGAGACGCAGGCAGAAACAAAGGACGCTGGAAGGACAGAGCCTGATCACTACGATGATCCAAATATATGAGACGAGTGTGTCAAGACAACATACATCAGCGTTGTCTTCTCCTGGTTTTAAAGGCTCATTGCAGTAAAGTGATGGCATTTTCTAAACTCACAGACCAACTTGTAAATGATATACACATTACTGATGATCACTGACCAGAAATCTCATTGTTATTTATTTTGTAAAAGTTCATCTCCAGAATTAGGGCTCGTCAGATGTGTTTTTTTCAGGGCAGTTACCGGTAGTTAGAAATCAGGGAGACTGAGACCAATATCTGGGACCAATCTTCAAATTTCGAACAACCAACATATCTAAAGAAATGTATTTTATTGGTATTCTGAGAGAACAATCACTGATACTGATGATAGGAAATGCTGAATATCAGCCTGATAATCAATCAGAGACATCGTATCAGATGCATCTCTGATATTTCTGATCTTTTAAAGGTATCTACTCGGAGACGTCGTTGCTCACCTCCAACTCCCGTCTCATTTCAAAGTGCTGAAGCCGTCCGGAGGAGGACGTCTTGGTCAGGATGTCGACTGGTTGAATCCTGGTGAGATGATGGCTGATGAGTTCTGATATCAGCAGTTAAGTTAACAGGTACATTGAGAGCGATCACCTGTCTGAGCCAAAGAGAGAAAACTGACTTTGGTGTATTTAGATTAGTTTCACAACGACTTTAAAGAAGATGAAGAAGGTGATTCATGAACCATTTGAATTCTTCGTCTCGTGTTCCTGGAGTTTTGTTTGGATCGTCTTTTTGAACAAACCCCACCACAGTTTATTTCTCTGACCGGCCAGCTAACACCAGCTCCATGTTCCTTTTTATAAAGTGAGTGGGAACTTTGTTTTCAGCTGATGTTTTCTCCTCGGCCTTGAACAACACAGCTGTGTCTCTGACCGGACGCCAGCGCTGTGACCTCGGGGTCGACATCCACGATAACTCATCGACATTAAAACTCATCTAATTCTGGTTTTAATCGACAGGAGACGCAGTGACGAAGTTAAACAGAGCATTTTAGTTTTAACTGGAAGAGTTTTAGTCCGTCGGGCTCTAAAATCTGCTAGAGTTTGAACACTTCTCTGCAGGATTGAGGATATTTGAGTAAAATGTTCCTCTCATCGCTTCTCGTTTTGCACGTAGCTCAAACTCCAGTGAGAAAAAGCTGAAGACCGGTCCGCGGATGAAGGAATGAGAGTGGGAGGGAGGGATGTGAATTCCAGAGGCAGGGAGAGGAGTTTTGTCATCCCAGCAGCAGAAACAGGAAGTGAGTTAAAACCTCTCTCCTGACCTCTTGACCCGCGGCAGATAACATTCCCACCCTCCCCCGTCCCTGCAGCTGTGTGAAGCTCTCCCTCCTCCCTCCATCCCTCCCTCCATCCCTCCATCTTTTCTCTCTCCTGCTTGTTTCCTGTACGCAAATCCAACTCTGTGAATCTCTGATGAGAAGTTCTCCGTGTGTCCTGAGGTTTCAGACTTCCTCCTCGACACAGTACAGTTCCTTTACGCTGACAGACAAACAACTCCAGCAGCAGAATATGTCAATTATTAGAATAAAAAATATGTATTAGTATTTGCAAATGTAGAGACTAATGTTAGATTCTGATACCAACTCCCTGATCATTAATGTGTTTGTGATACAGCTGATAAACAAACTGATTTTTAAATAAAATATTCTTGTGCTCTCAGATGGTTTCTCACAGAAAGTCGTCATGGCCTGTAACACGTCTGTGGTTCTCCTCTGGTTTAGTTCGGGCACTTAAGCCACTTGGTTAGGTTTTAGGATAGATCATGTTTTCACTACAAACACGGCTGAAAGAACGTCTCATTAAAGACATCCGATGGTTTCACGCTCAGAAATGTTGGAGCTGTCATGACACCATCGTCCTCCTCCTGACACGACCGTTGGCTCATATACATAATGTGAAGGTGATGAAATGTAAATATGTGTGTACGACATGTTCAAATTTAATTCAGTTTGCAGATACAACTTTTATTCTGGCATCTTGGCTGTTTTAATTGTCATTAAACTTGCATCAGGCCTTCATGTTTCCCTCAGGATGAATTGTAAATGTTGGAGATCCATCCGTCCACCAACATCAGCTCATAAATGTAATCTGTAATCTGCACACTTCTTTTATTTATAAGCAAGTAACTGCAAGTTCTAACAGCTCCATCAGCCTCGACTGTACGTTGGGATTTTGCTTGTGTGTTTTATTTCAGCGTGCGAACATGTTAAACTAAGAACAAACGATACTAAAAGAACTTTTAAGGTGGGTGAAGACTGTCCAGATGTCGGTGTCACTGTCCCTCCAACGCTGGAGCTCGAGCCAGGAACACCTGCGACTACTGCAAACTTTGAAAACATGCTGATTTAACTCGTGAGCACTGGAGACAAACATGTTTGTGGGTTTTTTAATTCGGTGTTATTAGTTCTGTCAGCAGCTGTGTGATTGTGTTGCTTTGTATTCTTTGACGTGTTGTTGGATTTTTTGAGAATGATCTGTTGTGTTGGTTAACTGAGCTGAAACAAAAGTTGTGTTGAGTCAGCTTCAAGGTCGTGTGTGTGCGTGTGTGTGTGAGCGTGTGTGTGTGCGTGTGCGTGTGTGTGTGTGTGTGTGTGTGTGTGTGTGTGTGTGTGTGTGTGTGTGTTGCACTGGGAGGTATTTCTGATATTTAGTCTGCCCTCATGGACGTGTTGCAGAGTGAGAAAATGTTCCCTCACATCTCCTCCCTGTCTTCATCCTCTCCTCCCGTCCTCCCACACAAATCCTCTACTTCCTATTGAAGCCACACACACACACACGCACACACATGCACACACATGCACAAGCCACAGTTCGGACCTCTTATCTTGTCCAAACACGCTGCCAGTACCTAAACCATCTGAGTCCACTTTGTGTCTTGGATCATGACATCAACGACTAAAACAGAAGATTGAAACTTTCCCAGAATCATTTTAGGATTTCTTCTTCTTCTTCTTCTTCTTCTTCTTCTTCTTCTTCTTCTTCTTCTTCTGTGATAAAAAGCAGAGTAGTTCAAACACAACTGAACGTGACTTCTATCTGTCACTACAACTGGAGCCTCCAACTAAAAGTCTCTTCCTTCACTTCTTTTCACTGTACACTGTTCAGAAACCATCCACCCTGCTGAAGTGTCCCTGAGCCAGACCCTGGACCCCTCCACCTCCCGAGCTGCTGACCTCTGACCTGCTTTCATTCCTGTTACTGTGTTTTTGTGTTGTGCTTGCTGACAGTGATGAACCACAGCGATGAGAGCGTGTGAGGCGGCTGCAGCTCGGCGCAGCGACGCTCCTCTGAGGACCGACTGTCTGTGTAAACACACATGAATGGCTGCAGCGTGATTGACAGCTGTATGGGTGTGTGACGGACAGGCGGTTTTGTCTCTGAGAGGCTGTGAGGACGACTCCCAGGGTGCACCAGGACAGCGCCCTGTATAGAAACAACGAGGGCCACAGTGAAGATGCACGGGTTGGCGAGGGTAGGGGGTCGAGCGGGGCGGAGGGCGGCTCCTCACCTCTGGACGCCCACTGCTTTTAACGGCGGGGTCGGAGGTCACGGCTGGAAGTGGCATCACTCGTCAGCCTGTCTCATCAGTGGAGTGGACCAACACAGAGCTTCTCCTGCTCAATCCAAGTACACTTGTTCCTCAAATATGTCGCTGTCAGAGTCTGAGGTGACAAACCAGTCGGCAACAACCAACACATGAAATTCTCCTGCATGTAACAAGGTGTTCCTGTCGTTGCTCCAGCTGTGCTCACTTTATGTCTTCCTATGTTTCTTCCAAACAATCTAAAGTCAAGATTCCATCAAGAAAATCACCCAAAATAACATGTTCCCATACGCTGCTGTCATGTGGATATTCAGATTTGGTTCATTGAGACAGCTGTGGAGCTACAAGACGCCGTAATTAAACAAGACTGACACTCTGTAGAACACGTACCTCGTCCTCATCCAGTATTAAACTGGACTGTATCACTCCAAATTCAAACTGCTTAATCATCATTTAAGCTCATAGATACCAGCTGTGTAAATACACATGAAAAGAACATCCAATGTCTTGATTTTGGACCTTTTACCTGGATCTGCACCAAAAGTTAACGAGGTCTGTTCTCTGCTGAGACTCGTCCTCCTGCCAAGTCTGGTGGAAATCTGTTGGGTAGTTTTTCTGTTATCCTGCCGACAAACCAACAAAAGAGACAGATGCAGACGAAAACGTGACGTAGTTCTGGTATTTCTGCATGATTCATGTGTCTGAGACAAGTCTTAACATTAATTGTGAAACTCTGCATGTCTCATCCACAAGCTTTGAAGCTAGCAGACTGGTGTTGGCTCACATGTTAACCCAGCTAACGTTAGCCTGGACGCTCGGCTCAGTCATTCAGTATTTCATTCCAGCAAACTGAAAACTCAGCTGTTTAATTCCTACAGAGCGTCTCTCACGTCTCCGTTCACACTGAACATTGTGTCCAGACATTTCTTCCTTTCTTCCAACCAAACCTGTTAAATGTTGAAGCCATAACGACGTCTGTAACTCGCTGTCACGTCCGCTAATGAGAATCATCAGCTGTTTATGTTTTGACACAAACATTCAGTCGATACGTCTCGTCTCGTCTTGGTCGTGATAACGGTCACTTCTGATCATTTATCATCACAGTTTTTGTGAACGAAAGGGTCGCAGGTCCAGTAAAGTGGGCAGAGACAGAAGTTTACCTGCAGCAGGTGAAGCCCGGACATGGAAGCTGTGGAACTGAACCAGCGACCTTCTGTGGGCGGAGTTGACTGTCGGGCTACCAGGTCAGAGCCGAGAGCTGGTGAACGGGTTTATTGGTAAAAGCTTGTGGAGGGGAAACATCCATGCATAATTTATTTATTCTCTCTCACACTTTTAACACACACACACACACACACACAGTCTACTTAGTGTTTGTGTGTCACAAATGACAGAGAAAGCGTGTGTGTGTGTGTGTGTGTGTGTGTGTGTGTGTGTGTGTGTGTGTGTGTGTGTGTGGCTCCAGAGGGAAGTGTGTGCGGCTGGAAGATGCTAAGAGCTTTAATGCACTTTGATTTGAGATGATGAACAGAGAGGCTGCACGTGCACACACACACACACACACACACACACACACAAACAGACTCACACACAGACATACACACACACACACACACACACACAAACAGACTCACACACACACACACACACACACACACATTTGCAGCTTGTTTCTCTTCCTCTAATAATCCCTCTCCTCTCTCTCCTCATCTCCTTTTGCATGTCTCTCGTATGCACACACACACACACACACACACACACACACACACACACACACACACACACACACATCTGTATCCAGTGCTCTGGGAAGCCATTAGTGTGACCCAGCCTTGATTACTTATTTATGGGCCCTACAGAGTGGAGTGAGGGGAGTGCAGCAGCACCGGGGGGCCTCATTTATAAAACTGTTGTTTGACTTCACTCACATCTCAACACACTTCATCTGATCATTTCCAACAATGTCAGCAAAAAGAAACACAACTGAGTTTTATCCAAAGCTTTCAGCAGTGGCTGATTACTCACGGAGAGAATCTGCAGATGTTTTAATGTGCTCGATCAAACGAGGTGGGAGGAGTTAAATCAAGTGTCTGGAAGTCGATGGCTGACTGACAGTCGGAGAACTTTACGGGCTCGGATGGACACGAAGCGTCAACACATCAGCACGAAGACGACGAGCTTAAAGTCTGAGACGACGAGCCGGAGCTGAAGATTACACTTCAGCTGCTTAAAGGAGCAGTTCACCCAAAGAGTAAAGTTCAGTCCTCCTCTCCTCCTGAAGCAGCTGAGACTGGATTTAAAACATCAGACGTCTCCGTGCAGCTCGTCTGCTGTGAGATGTTATTTACACACTTTATTACCGTGAAATCTTCACTGTAGCTGCTGAGCTAACAGTGTTAGCATGCAGCCTGTCTGAAGTCTGTATAACGTCAACATCACGTTCAGTTCAGATTGGACACTTGGACTTTTTGGGTGAACTGTTCCTTAAATTAACTCTCAAATCTCCTCTGTTCCTGAAGCATCTCTCCATAGTTAGCTTGTATAAAACACCTGAACCTGTAAACAAGGCCAGAGTGACATCTGGGAGTCAACAAATGTGTTACAAACTCTATATTTCTTTATGTTGCTCTGCTCAGGTTGAATAATTGGTTCTGTCGATGCAAACAGCTGGAAATCACTCTGACGTGTCATCAGAATATCAGGTTTTTTCGGCACCTCTGTGAAATATCCAAACAGCCGGAGGAGGTGAGCAGAGGTCCGTCACTGACAGGACGAGGAGGTCGGCAGCTTGTTGGAGTTTGATGGAGGGTCGATGTCTCTCTGGTGTCTCTGTCCACTGAACCAACAGCTGGTAAACGTTTGTGTGGTTCATGTTGTGTCTTGTTGTGTCTTGTTGTGTTGTGTTAACCTCCTCTTCACTGAGAGGACGGACATCCAGGGCTAAGCTACTGTAGCTGTTGTCATGTTGTCTGTTTCTATGTGTGAAGAACTGAAGATGTTTATTGTTTAAAGATGAACATAAGTAATGTGACTAACTAAACCAACACACGTGCTACAGTTACTTTCACAGCCAAACCACATCGATCAGTTATATTAACGCATCGATTGGTTAATGTGTCAGTTTATGGATCGCACGTTACATCATGAAGTCAGTGAGTCACACAGCCGTCCTGTTTGGAAACTCCTTTTTATTGGTTCATCTTTAGCCAGGAGGGTAGCAGCAGCCACACCACACCAAGAGGAACACACAAACAGAACAAAAGACCCACAACAACAACGACGACCACATCGGTGCTCTTCATCTGTAAAATAAATACCTCACTCATCATCACCGTCCTCGTGATTACTGTCACCACCATTGTTGCAACCATTCAAATAAATACCATGAAGCAATGTCAGCAGTGAAAACAGAACGTGTGAAATGCATATTGTTCCATATATAATATATTCATTTTAGATAGATTTCTATATATATTTGTTCCATATACTCTCCTTAAACTCTTTTAACAACATACAAGATGCCAATTTGTACCAAAAGCGATGCTTGCTGAGACACAAGAGGAGAAGTTTAGTGGTTATAGTGGCAGCCTGCGTACGTAACGGCGTCAGACAGGTTCCTGACGTGAGCTCCGGTCCCGAGGGACGAACGTCTCCAACGTCTGGACATGTTTGAATTATAAGATTCGTATATTAGGAATGTTTTATCTGTACGTGCAGATACACACAGCAGCAGCAGAGTCAGCAGAGGTGGGAAGTGTCGACCGCACTGAGAAATAAATCCTCCCAAACTGAAGCTTTTTACTGAATCATCAGTGCCAGTAAACTTTTTATGATTCTCTGATGTCAGCTTGTTAACTTCTCACCAGTTCATTGATTAATTGAGAAATGATCAACAGATTAATTGATGATTGTTGGCTGCAGCTCTGCCAAAACAAAGAATATTTATCTGATCATAATATCTGTTGTTAAATCTTGTTAAGATTCCTGAAATCTACCTTGAATTTACTGGTTGCAGCTTTTTCCTGCCCTCACCCAGTGATCCAGTTCTCCTATCGCTGCTCCTCAACCTTCATTTTGTTGTTTGCAAAATGCAAATATATGTGATTTCTGATAAATGTGCAAAAATGTGCATTTCAGTAAAAATGCATTTAGTTGCACTTCACAAGATAAATCTAGAAAACACAACTCTGATAAGACGTAATCAGATATTTAAAAATGAGGATCACTGGAGGTCGCGTTACGTTGATCCCCACAATGCACTGCTTCCACCGCTCTGTGTGTAAATGACAAACAGACAAAACATTGTAAAGTAAAGAGGTTGTGATTGGACGACTGAAGAAGTTCAACGTCATCCAGCTCCGACTGAAAACAATCCAGGTACAAATAAATGTTCCTCCAGTCCCCCGAGCACCAAGATGAGACTGAAGTCATCCAGCCAATGTAGAGGAGACTGTGTGTGTGTGTGTGTGTGTGTGTGTGTGTGTGTGTGCGTGTGTGTGTGTGTGTGTGTGTGTGTGTGAGGCCTCGCCACAGTAATGCAGTTAAATCTGAAACGTTTCTGTTCACATCTTTTGTTCCCAGGTTTTGTTTCTTGAATCCGGCAGACATGTTGAACCAGCAGCGTCTGCACACGGAGTTTCTTCTTCTTCTGAAGCGTTGTGTGACATCACAGAGCGAACATGCAGGAGAGGGCGTGCCAGCGAATTATTAAAAATGGCTCCTGTGACGAGCGTATCAGCGTTTATCAATCAGCTCAGTTATTGATCTGTGTTGGGTGATTTTGAAAACGTTTCTTAATGGAACATGTTGGAGAAAATGTTTTCAAATTCATCAGCATTACTGTGGACGTGACGTCACCCTGTGTGTCAGTTATAGATTATGATTTGTTGGTTGCCAATACTTCTAATAATAACAATAATAATGATCATAATGTCGTAGGTAAGTGGAGAAAGTTGCAACATTAAAAATAAAAACAAGAAGCTGTTTGAGCCGAGCGCCGACCCGTCTGTCAGAGTGAAACCAGCGCCGAGCGCAGGAACATCTGGGGCAACAGGAACATCTGGGGCAACAGGAACATCTGGGGCAACAGGAACATCTGGGGCAACAGGAACATCTGGGGCAACAGGAACATCTGGGGCAACAGGAACATCTGGGGCAACAGGAACATCTGGGGCAACAGGAACATCTGGGGCAACATTCACACGGCCGGAATGCAAACAGCTCGTCAAAACCTCCAACATCAACCAGCAGACACACTGAGGATTCTTCAGATGAGTCGAGGACAACTTGGATCTGTGAATATCTTCTGCACTTCCGCCTTGTCATGATTTTCATTCTCAATCAAAAATAACTCGGACATCAGATCTGTGACTCTCACAGGAGAAATCAAAGCGTACAGCCTGAAGTTTTACATCCTGCAACACGACGCTGCAGCAGCTCTTTCAGCCTCATCAGCAGAATAAATGTTAGCTGAGTAAGTTTCTGCAAAACCACGGATAAGTTCACACTGATCGTCTGTTTAGGTTGAATTTTCTATTTCTCTCTCGTCACAGCTCTGAGCTGATGCTCTGGTTCTGTTTGGTCACCAGAGTCACAGATGGAAACGTCTCCAGATGTCCTTTAAAACATTCTGTTCTCTGACTCAAACTGCGGTCGGCCTTGTTGGCTGTGATAACACCACCATCTCCTCCATCTCCTCCACCTCCTCCACCAGCTGATAAACATATTTAAGGTGATCGTCACGACCTCGGACGTATCTGTGGTTTGCAGAAACATTAGCTGCTAACATTACGTCCTGGAGACCGAGCCGACTCTTTACAACCTGCAACAGTGATCACAGCTGCACTGATGTCGGAACGAGACGATCTGTGAGACACGAACTCATGTCGTTCACTTTCAGGCCAGCAGAAAGAAGACGGAAGCTCAGCGTTTCATACGTGATGCTACAGGTGTGTCCTCGATCAACGTTTGCCGTCAGTTGCCCCAAAAGTTCCTGACTTGATCACAAGTGGACTGTAAATTAAGTAAATATTCACTATAATGGAAAAAAAAAACAGCTGTAATAATATCAAACATCTCATAGAAACAAAATGAAGCAGAATAAAAATAGTTATAGCGTTAATAGCCCGTATTTACATATAAAAATATAGCAAAGTAACATTTAACAAATCAGGTCAGTTTGTGTGTCTGTGCTGCAGCACCTGGACACACACACACACACACACACACACACTCTTAAAAACATGAACATGCACACACACAAGCGTACACACACACCTGACCCCGTGTGTGTGTGTGTGTGTGTGTTGTTCTGGACGAGCGACTCTGTGGTTACGTTACGTTTCTGTACCTGAAGTGCTGAAAGAGTTCAGAAGTGATGAAAGTAAAAAAAAGAAGTCAACCAGCTCGGCAACAGCGACATCATCATCCTCTCTCCTTCCTCCCTCCTCTCCATCAGCTGTCCATCTGCCAAACACCACACTCTCCCTCCCTCCCTCCTCCTCCCTCCTCCCTCCCTCCATTCTTCTCCGGCCCATTAAGAGCTATCATGAAGCTAATTGCCTGTTTGATCAACTCTCGGCGGAGCAGGAACTGGAGGCTTTTAGCCCTCTGAGCGTAAGAGGAGAGTGGGACGAGGCAGCAGGGATCTACAGTAATGCTGGTGGGAAATATACGCCTGTGGTCAGCCGGATTTCACAGGTCGGGTTTGGTTGTGATAGTCTGAGATTATGAGAGCAATATTTCCTTTTCTGCTGAGTGCTGTGGCAGAGCTCATGAAGTCTGGAGGTCCAGGGCCTCATGGAGGTCCAGGTGCTCCTGAGACGAGGTGGAGATATAACGAACAGACTGAGGGGATGTTTAAAGTACAGCTAAGATTGCTTTAACTATTTTGATAGTTAATCAGTAGTTTCAGTCAAACATCGTCTGGTTCCAGCTTCCTAAATGTGAGGATTTGTTTCTTTTCTTTGTGATTTCTGACAGTAAATTAAGAGTCTTTGTGTTTTGGGCTGTTGGTTGAACATAACTTTGGGCTCTGCAAAGTATTTTTCACAATTTTTTCCAAATATCTTGGAATTTTATTGACTGACTGACTGATTTCTCACAAAAATGATCAGTAGACACAGCGGTGTCATCAAAACTCGCTGACAATTGAGCCAATATCTTGTTTTAAAGGTCAGAAATTGAACACGACCTGTCGGGAGCTTTTTAACTTTTAGGGCTCAGACACACAAAACTGACACCGAAGATACCGATGATTTCCTGTGTCTCGTACTTGAACGCACCACAAAGACTGCAGCCGATGACCAACCAGCTCGCACGTTCAGCTCCTAAAGCTGAGCACTCAGTAATCTTGCTAATATTGAGGCTTCAATGGAGAACATGTCTGATTTAAAAGGATTCTCCCTGCTATATTTTATCAGTTATCGCTGGACCAAAGCTTTGTTTTTATACCGCAAGTCATTCTGGATGAAGGAACTCACTGACTGAGACACAAAGAGAGTTCAGAGAGGAGCGTTTTGATTGGACGATGGCAGCAGGGAGCGATGGAGGGCGGGGGCAGCGAAGGAGGTCGGGCAGAGGAGGGAGGCTGGCGACAGACTGACTTGTGGAGGAAACCCGACCAGACTCCTCAGAGCTGCACTGAAGCAGCGCGGCTAAAAATAAGACGAGGGAGGCTTCTTCTGCTGACAGAACAACACACACACACACACACACACACACACACTACATACACAGGTTGTTGTACAGTAGGAGGACACACACACACACACACACACGCTGCCTAGTCACAATGGATGCACCCTCCCTCCGGTTAAATATTCCCCCATTCAGGGACAGCGTTGTCCGTCTGCCTCACAGTGCTTTTCCTTTTACAAATGAGCTTAATATCTTTGAGATTGACTCAGTTCGTACAGTGCATGGTCCCTTTTTGGTGTCAAACTGTTGTTACAGGTGTGTTAACAGTGTCTTTGTTCTCACTTGATGCCTCGGTGCTTTGCTCAGTCCCAGTCTGATATTCACCACAGTTCGTTCTGTCTTCTTCAACCGAACGTCTTTGCGGTCCAAGTCCTCAATCTCCCATCTTTCATCCGATTCTGTTTCTAGAGAGCAGAAACTCTGTTGGCATAGACCGTGCACATCGCCTCGGGCGTCTTTCCTTCCTGATTTGGTCCATCGCCCGTCTCTGTGTTTTCTCTTGCAAAGGCTGAGCAGGAAGGAAGTTCAACAATAAATAAATAGATTTTAACACGTCCAGGTTACGCCACAGGATGCAGAGAGAGGTGATTTCAGTCTGGTTAAGGTTGAAGGGCAGTCCAGCAAAGCACGACAGCTTCTTCTTCTTCCTCAGGACGAGTTTTTGTTTTCAGGCATGAAGTCTCCGACGTGAACAGGCACAGTAAAGCTTTGGTCCCTCCGGAGCTGGAGAAAATTCAAGGTACATTAGGTGAACAACACTTTATGGTGGGTTGGTTGGTTGGCTTGTCGTATGTAGGTAGGTGGGTCACGATGGCATTGTCGTCACAATGTCAGCTGCGGTGCTGCTGGCGACAGCGTTGCTTTGGCGACGGCTGAGGGGAAATGGATTCACCTGGCCCCGGTCCAGGCCTGTCATAACGGCTTCTCCAGGGCCTTGCTACGGAGCGAGGGATGACCGGGGTTGGGGTTGGAGGCGGAAATCTTGCGGCACACAGTGTTGGTGTTGCTGCACCTGCAGCCGGGGCGCGTGGCACGGTCGTGGGCGCGCTGGCACAGGGCAAGGCACAGCCTGGCAGGGGGGTAGCAGCAGAGGCAGGGCAGGCAGAGCGCCAGCAGCCCCATGGTGCCCCAGCGGGCACAGGCGTGGGCTGTAGTGCAGGAGCACGGCCGGTCAGCACAGTTATCCTCGTCATCCTGGGCGGAGCAGTGGTAGAACAGGCCTTTAACGCAGCACAAACAGGTGCCGTACTCCACGGCGCTCTCAGCGGAGCACAGGCAGCGCTGCCCGCAGGCCCAGCAGGACGGCAGGCGGCGGGGCGCGCAGCACTCTTGGCACTTACAGCGACCGCACCGCTCGCAGATGAACAAATGACCCTGCTCGGCTTCGTCCTCCGTCAGGCCTTTACCGAAAGAAGTGTCGTGCTTGAGTTCTCCTTTAGGCTGAGAGCGGACCACCGAGCCGACGCCAGAGTGAGACGGGGTCAGACCCGGCAGTAGCCGCTGGTCTGAGGTGGCACTGGTCCGAGACATGGAAGAGCTTATGGTACTGGATCGGCTCAGGTGGGACAGATGAGCGGACTGCTGCTGACTTTGGCTGCGGGGCAGAGCCGAGTGGAAGGACGACTGGGGGTGGTGGGGGTAAATTCCAGGAGGGTAACGGTCTTCATGGGCATAATAGAATCCGGACTGAGTCACCGGTTCCAGCGCCACGGGCCTCTCCACATAGTCATTGTTGGCCCGGATGGCACGTATCTGTTCGAGCGAGAGCACTGGGACCTGCTGGAGGTCCATCCCGTCCAGCTCCACCCTGAAGGAATGAGCAGGGTCCATCCTGGTGAGCCAGACAGGGCGGCACCAGGGCTGCGGGCCGGGCCGGGGCAAGGTGCTCCCAACGCTCACGGCACATCAGATAAACCTGCAAACACACAGACAGGAAGCAGTGGTGGTTAGTGGTGTCGACTCCAACATCCCATCACACGAATCTGTCACGATTCAGACGAATGCAAGTTTTATTCATTAAAGTGCAGCGAGTAGGATTATCACTGCATGTTGTTTAAAATCTTTCAGGTCTTTGAAAAGTTACAGCATGTGAGAACAATGTTCCCGACACTTACATCATTTCTTTCACTGTATCTGTAAAAAACAAAACAAAGCTGGTCCACCTGGTTGATTATGAACGGTGAGGCAGATATTTTATGTTTAAACATGTGAATGAGCCAATCTAATTAGATAAGAGCTGATTAATGCACCTGTAGAGTTTCCTCTTAAAGTTATAAATCTGACTATTTTCTACTCTTTTTGTTTCCTCCGGTCCGGATTATTCTGGTGCACAAGACACGAACCACCAACTGCAGCAGCATAAAATCCAAAGAAGAAATGATCGTCCCGCCAAGTGTTTACCAGCAGAAACACTCACTGAGTCTCTTTGATTTGGTGTTATTATAATAACAGATATTATGTGTCACTATTGAGTAACATCCTGCTGCTTTCTGAGAAGAACTAAGTATTTAAAACAAGATTTCCTCTCTCATTCACTGGCAGGAAGACGATGCCGTGCAGCAAACAGTAGCCTACATACGACTTCCCAAATACTCGAGCAGCACTTGATCAAAGACTGATTCTGGCAGCACGGCCTCCACTCGACCATCAGCCATGTCATCATGACCGCTGAGGTTCTCCGCTGCTCGGGCTAATGCTATTATTAGCCTGCCAGAGCCGGAGAGATACGAGCACGAGGTCCACACTGTAATTTAGCATCTGTTGAACGCAGCTGCTGCTGCCGCGGAGGAAACCCACCTGCAGACGGGAGAGGCTGAGAACCAGCAGAGGTTAGAGAGCCGATGGAGCGACTGAACGATCACTCAGGTTTAAAACCAGAACGGATTTATAGACTAACGGCATGTTTCCTGTTGGAGGGGCAGGAGCTTATGATCAGCACAATCTCGTTGTCTTATTTTAGAAAACCAGCTGATAAATATAAAGTTTTGGTCTGCGGCTCCAACCGAACAGAAACCTCAGCTGAACACTGGAGCTGCTGCCGCGAACATGCCTGAAAGGAACAAAAAGTAGAAGTTGAGTCTTTCCTCTCTGCTCTGACCGGAGATATCGTCTAGACTGCTTTGTATTCTCGTACTAATGCTGAGTAAGGCTGCAACTAAATGCTTTAAAAGGTAAATGTAAATGTGCTTACACGTGCAGTAAATGCACCAGAAGGGAGACTAAATTAAATCAAAGTCCAAGTGTAGCTGAATATGCAGCTGATTTGATTTCCTGCTCAGACATCAGATGAATGAAAACACAGAACTGAGCAAAATATCTGACGGAAAATGTGTTTGTGTGTGTGATACAGTCAGAAACCTCCCACACACACACACACACACACACACACTGTACACACTCAGCTATACATCCTGACAGAAAGTGCAGTGTTGCCAAGTGGCCGAGGGCAGAGATGAGCTGCTCTCCCTCTCGTGGTGCCAGTCCTCTCAGAGAGTAATGAGGCCAAATGGAAATGCATTTAAAGCCGCTCAGATCAGGAGATTAGACGGAGGAGGAGGTACGAGCGAGCAGCAGGAACCTCCGGCCACGTGAACACACTCACATTCATAAAACGGTTGAATATCTTCTCCTCTCTTGTTTTTGATGGTGTGGTCTGATAACCGGCCTGCTGAGGACTGTGGCTGAATGGAGAGACTGTCGCGATCATTAACGAATTATCGATAAAGTTGCAGACGAAGTGCTCGTCAGATCGTCACACAGTATTTTAAAACATCTTTCCCACGCTGGAGAAGTTCAACATTCACGACTGCTTCACTCGACCTCGTTTAATCTTCAAGCACGTCGTTCGTACCAGTTTCTCTCTGTCCTAACTCAACTTTGAGAACGATGTTTCACAGGATAATTAACTTCATGTTCTTGCTTCCTGTTCCTGCGTGAATTTTATTGTGGTCACGCTGCAAAACCTGGTCATGTTTGTAGACATTTAACTCGTTTTTAAGAAAACACTGTGCACATGGTTTACCTGAACACGTGAGCCAAAGCAGCAATATTTAAAACCTGTGCAAAACATTAGTAGCAGTGCATCACTGCAGCGTTTCTGTTGTCTCTCCATCAGAACAGAGGTGGATGTGACAGGTAACATAAAGGCTTTCTGAGGGACAGGTGTGACACATGTCTGCAGTCAAACTGGTGATTGACCGTTGATCACCGTTCTGTTAACGGACAGCTCTGTGGTTTGATCAGATGCAGCCAGAGACGTTTTCAGCCCTGAATCCTGACGGTTAGTTACAGATTCACCTCGTCAGGAGAAAATCTCCTCCAGCACACAGGAAGTTACACTCAGTACAATAAGAACGTTTTGATGCAGAGACTCAAAGTGCATCATCATCTGAAAATCCAAAGAACGTTTATGTCGTCCCGTCTCTGCAGAACAACACACACACACACACACACACACACACACACACACACACACACACAGGTGTTTCATGAGACAGCAACTGTTTGCAAAATAATAATTTTATGTTAATTACTTTCTGGATTCTATAAAATACAGAAACATTTATAAAATGTAACAAATTAAAGTTCAAACTTTGTCCAACTAACAGTCTCAAACCCCAAATATCCAAAAGTTTCATCAACTTTCAGAACTTTTGCAGCTTTCTGATTTCTTTCTATGGATGCATCGCTTGTTTCAGCTCTGATTAACTTTATTCCACTAAACACAACTGTTCAGATCAAAAACATCTCTACTTTTGTCTCAGATTCGTTGTTAATTCATCATATTGATCAGCTACTATCACACTGTTTCCGTGTCCTGTTGTGTGCAGCTAAACGGTTAATGTCAGAACGCTTCGGGGGGAAAATGCAGTGAAAAGCAATAAGAGAGGAGACGAGAGGATGTGGACGAGACCCAGGAGTGGAGATCCATCACGGGGAGGGAAGGAGGGCTGATTAGAGAGCCGTCCTGTGAAAACAAAAAACCTTCCTGTCCTCCAGCCTGTCTGAGGAGGGTCTCAGCCTGGAGGTGCTCCCCCCCAGCCGAGTCTCCCCCTCTGCTGTGTCTCCCCCTCAGCCGAGTCTCCCCCTCTGTTGTGTCTCCCCCTCTGCTGTATCCCCCCCCCAGCCGAGTCTCCCCCCCAGCCAAGTCTCCCCCTCAGCCGAGTCTCCCCCTCTGCTTTGCCTCCCCCTCTGCTGAGTCTCCCCCTCTGCTGTGTCTCCCCCCCTCTGCTGAGTCTCCCCCTCTGCTGTGTCTCCCCCCCTCTGCTGTGTCTCCCCCTCTGCTGTGTCTCCCCCTCTGCTGTGTCTCCCCCCCTCTGCTGAGTCTCCCCCTCTGCTGTGTCTCCCCCTCTGCTGTGTCTCCCCCCCTCTGCTGTGTCTCCCCCTCTGCTGTGTCTCTCCCCCTCTGCTGTGTCTCCCCCTCTGCTGTGTCTCCCCCTCTGCTGTGTCTCCCCCCCTCTGCTGAGTCTCCCCCTCTGCTGTGTCTCCCCCTCTGCTGTGTCTCCCCCCCTCTGCTGAGTCTCCCCCTCTGCTGAGTCTCCCCCTCTGCTGTGTCTCCCCCTCTGCTGTGTCTCCCCCTCTGCTGTGTCTCCCCCTCTGCTGTGCCTCCCCCTCTGCTGTATCTCCCCCCTCTGCGGAGTCTCCCCCTCTGCCGTGCCTCCCCCTCTGCCGAGTCTCCCCCCCAGCCGAGTCTCCCCCTCTGCCGTGCCTCTCCCTCTGCCGAGTCTCCCCCCCAGCCGAGTCTCCCCCCCAGCCGAGTCTCCCCCTCTGCCGTATCTCCCCCTCTGCCGTATCCCCCCCTCTGCTGTGCCTCCCCCCTCTGCTGTGCCTCCCCCCCTGCCGTGTCTCCCCCTCTGCTGTGTCTCCCCCCTCTGCTGTATCTCCCCCTCTGCTGTGCCTCCCCCTCTGCTGTGCCTCCCCCCCTGCCGTATCTCCCCCTCTGCCGTGCCTCCCCCCTCTGCCGTGTCTCCCCCTCTGCTGTGCCTCCCCCCCTGCCGTGTCTCCCCCTCTGCTGTGTCTCCCCCCCTCTGCTGTATCTCCCCCTCTGCTGTGCCTCCCCCTCTGCTGTGTCTCCCCCCTCTGCTGTGTCTCCCCCTCTGCTGTATCTCCCCCTCTGCTGTGCCTCCCTCTCTGCTGTGTCTCCCTCCTCTGCTGTGTCTCCCCCCTCTGCTGTGCCTCCCCCTCTGCTGAGTCTCCCCCTCTGCCGTGCCTCCCCCTCTGCCGTGCCTCCCCCTCTGCCGTGCCTCCCCCTCTGCCGTGTCTCCCCCTCTGCCGTGTCTCCCCCTCAGCCGAGTCTCCCCCTCTGCTGTGTCTCCCCCTCTGCTGTGCCTCCCCCTCTGCCGTGCCTCCCCCTCTGCCGTGCCTCCCCTCTGCCGTGCCTCCCCCTCTGCTGTGTCTCCCCCTCTGCTGTGCCTCCCCCTCTGCCGTGCCTCCCCTCTGCCGTGCCTCCCCCTCTGCTGAGTCTCCCCCTCTGCCGTGCCTCCCCCTCTGCTGTGTCTCCCCCTCTGCCGAGTCTCCCCCTCTGCCGTGCCTCCCCCTCTGCTGTGCCTCCCCCCAGCCGAGTCTCCCCCTCTGCTGAGTCTCCCCCTCCGTCCCCCTCCTCCCACAGCTCCCACCATAAAGGAGCAGATAAGGAGGTCCAGGTTGGTCAGACAAGGATGCATTTTCAAATTAGTCGTAGGAGAGAAGAGAAGTCCTGGTGACTAATCTCATCAGGCCGAGCGGCGGCCGCGGCTCGCTCGTACTCTGCCGGCCTATCAGTCCATCTAATTGTTGAAGAGGAGAGGCCTGCCGTCCATTTCATGACCTCATGTTTACTGACTGGCTGAGACGAACTCTGCAGACTCCCCCCGACACAACACAAACACTGTGAGTCACGTCGAAAAGTTTGTGTCAAGGATGGAACAAAGTTGCAGAGCTCAACTTAAAGTCTGACAGAAAGTTTATCACCCGATAATTAGACAACGCTCGTCTGGTTTCACTTTCTTAAATCTTATAATGAACATATATTATCTTGTGTATCACTTTTAAACTGTTAAAGGTCCCATATTATGAAAAACTGACTTTTTCTGGTATTTGGGGTGTTATTGTGGGTCCATGGTGCTGCCACACACCTAGAAACTTTGAAAAAAGACTATCCGTGCTTTTTTGAGTTAGATACAGATTTCTAAAGGGGTCCTGCCTGCAGTTTCCAGATACACCAGTCAAATTTGCTGCGGCTGTCGACGTCGACGGCCACTCATTTGCATATGCTACCCCACTGCCCCTCCCTTCACCGCACGGTGTCTCCACCCACCAGGTACAGCTACCGTCTGGGAGATCCGCCATTACGCTATTGAAATCACCATGTCCAAGCTCAAGGAGAAGTGCGCTGTTGTTGGTTGCAAGGACCAGCACAAAACACTCCATCGTCTCCCAGCTGCAGAGGACAAAAGAGCTGCATGGACTGAATTTATTTTTGAGGCCAATGTCCCAGCTGAAGTTGGCAAAAAACTGTTGGTGTGTGTGAACCACTTTGACGCTGACTGTTTCACCAACTTGGGCCAGTACAAGGCAGGAGTAGTCGGCTAACTTCTACTCAAAGGAATACTTGCAGACCAAGGACATGTAAGTATACAAATAATGTGCTGTGTGTTCCTGTAGATAAGGCTGAACTCGTGCGTGATGTACTGTGTGTTTTACCAATGAGAACAAGGTATGGTTAGCGGCTAACCGCTAACGTTAGCTTCTCTGACCACACAAGTTAGTGCTACAGCAGAATCATTCTGTGTATTACATTTCTGATCTTGCACATTATGTAATGCGCGTCCTAGGTAAATGTCTGCATGTGCAAGTGTTTAGCTGTGTTTATTTAGCAATTTTACACGAACTAACCAAGCAGTGTCACATAGTACCAGCTAATGCTAACCGCGAGCTTCCAGGCTAATGCTAACCGCGAGCTTCTAGTTCGCGATCAACACGGTCTCCACATGCAAACCCAGAGACCCGGTCGGTCAAGGTACATACACACACCCTCCGCCGGGTCTAAGTTTTCAGGATTTTGTGAAATAATGCATTTGAAAACGTTTGCTAAGTTGGAATATGTTGGCATAGGCCAGGGCAAAACCAGTGTACTGCTGAATGCTACACAGCAGGCTGGACCGGGCCCTTGACCAAGTAATCGTGACTTTTTGTTTTTAATAACTCAAAATAATGACCATATTTCCAGCTAGAAAACGCGCATCTCTCTCCTCCCTCCATTTTTGTGTTTCTGCGTGGTGTTACACGTGAGTTATCCTCATGGTAAAAACGTGACTTGAGACGTACGTGACATCACTACCAACACGCAAGAAGAAAGCAAGAATATATATTTTTACTGAGGAAAATGATAAAAATAATTGTAATGCACAGTGACTTGAATAAATAACTTTAATCTGATCACTGGTTTGGAAATGTTAGATCACTCGTTACTGAAATAAAGAGGTCAGGTTAGAGTAACGTAACGCGATGCAGCCTTTAGTGCTTGAATTATACTGTAACAGTGCTGTCATGTGTTACTCCTAACTGTGATCACTTGAGAACATTTGCCCATTTCTTGCAATTCTTTTATGTTTTATTGTCTTTTTACTGTTCAAGACTCTACCTGGCTGCACTGCATTACAGTGAGAAGGCTGATAGAGGACAAGCCGCCACATCATCAGGAGATCCTCTTTTCAAGCTGAGCTTTCCAAAGTCCAGGAAGGGAGAGTGCAGAGCCAAAACAGTGAAGACAGGCATGACATTCTGTAAGTTTTACAATCTTTTATTTGAACTTCTCAAATTAAAATAAACATGGACACACAGGCATCACACAAAAGGTTGAAAACAAACACAAGCACTAAGTAATTAAGTAATAAGAGAAACTTTACAACAGTACAGCACAAGGCTTTTTGGTTCTACTGCAATTTTCCTGTAAACATACATTTTTGTTTATTGCACTGCAGACTGCGGTGATGCACTGTTGGACCTGATCTCGAGAAGGTTCTCCAGGACCCTGACCAACATGTGAACGAGGTGCTGAAACTCATAATCCCTGAAGATCTCTCAGACCATGCAGACAGGCAGCACAACTCTCACTCTCCACCCCAGGGGGCCCCAGCACCAGCTTACAAAGCTTCTGTAGGCTATATAGGCTGAACACAATTCAATATAAAGTCAGCACTGAATGTTTACACCCATGGCAACTAGATACTTTATTTGTTATTATTTTCTTATTGATATTGAAGTTAATATATAAAGTTAAACTGTTTCACTTAAGATATTTATTTTCTTCTTCTTATTATTTCATTCATGTCAACACGTTTAAAAATGTTTCTTACAATAAAACATTTTTCCTAACTGTTCTGTGTTTTCATTGATTGCTATGTAATTTTCATGGTAATAAGTAAAAGATAAACTATAAGCAATGTAAGATAGAGGAATCAGTTATGTTCTTTTCATCATAACACTTTTGCGATAAATGAATAGTAGTTATGTGACTAAAAGCTTACTGCACTATTCCCCTCAGACGTAAAGGTCCATAGTCTGCCCAATAAATGTTCAGTGCATTCTGCAGTGCAGATACATTCAGGCAGACAGGTTACAGGCCAGGAGGGTCCACCATGCATGATGGTGGCTCAGGAAGCTGCTGTAGTCTTCGTGTAACCTAGAAATGATGAAAGGTAAGTGAGTGACAATAGATTAGAGAAAAGATAGACTGCAAAATAACAACCATGTTTGCCCAGTGTTCACACTTAATTGTGGTATTTCCATACAGCAGATATTCTCAGGTTATGTAGGCATTTGTTCACAATTGCCACAGGAACACCTGCTTTTATGCAGAATTTTTATTATTCATTGTAAACTATAATCGCTAATCACGTCGCTTTGTTTCTTTGGTGATATATCTAAAGTTTATAAACCGTTGTAACTGGTTAAAAAACAATTCTACTGGTAGAGAGGTGATGGGGGGCAACTGGCTTACTGAAAACTACAGTTGAAAATTACTGGCAGTAGCTAATTACAGGTCGTCACTGCAAATAAGAACAGGTTCTCAATCAACTTACCTGGCTACATAAAGGTAAATAATAATATGGGGTTATGCTTTTGTCTTGTAACGGCTGTTGCTAAATTGCATCCGCGTTACAACAACTGGACAGCAGTAAACACCAGCCGAGGTTTGGCTAAGCTTTATGATGTAAACACTTGAGGCAGGAGAAGGGGGCTGTTATTTGAAACAACGCGGGGCAGACGGCCAGTAAGCCCGTAAAACTTTACTTAGTCTGCAGTAACATAAAAGTAATGTCGAGGTAACAAATTAACTACTAACCACTGAGAAACATCAATGTTAATTATTGGCTGCTTACTTTCTTCTGGAGCCTTTTGTTCTGGGTCGGACCGCAGTCTGTTGTCCAGCGGCCATTACTTCCTGAGCTCCGCCGTTGCCATGGTCACATGATGCCGTCCTCACGTCTTCCGCAGACAGGAAGAGATGGGCGGTACCGTGGGCGGCGCGCAGCAGCTCATTAGCATTTAAAGGGAAAGGCACTGAAACAGGCCACCTGGAGCAGGGCTGTGAAACTGGTGTTTCAAGAACCCTGCTGTGCTCAATCCTTCAGCTTTTTTCGACCAACGCATGTTACTAACATTCCATTTAGACTTCAAGGAACCATGTTAAGATGCAGAAATGACCATAATATGGGACCTTTAAACTTTAAAATCTAAAGACGTCATGTGAGCTGCTCATGATGTGCTTTTCTTTTTGTGTTTTTATGTCATTTTATTCAAGACAGGAAGCGTCAGATTCATCCATGACGAGAGTTTCTTTCACGTCACAAAGTAAAAACATGTTTACTGTGCTGACGGTGAATCACGGGAGGTCAGTGGTTGATGAGAAACAACAAGCATTAGCTCTTTACATCGATTCTTATTCTGATCATTGTGTCGAGCACACACTGTGTCTGTCTCAACGGTCCTGCTATCAGCATCATCACATGACCTGAATCGGCTGCTCTGATTGGCTGCACATCAGGGCTACAGTTGTTTTGGGTGATGATGCTCAGAGCGGCTCTGCTGGGAAGTGTCTGTTATCAAGCCACAGGCAACAACAGCTGTGTGTGTGTGTGTGTGTGTGTGTGTGTGTGTGTGTGTGTGTGTGTGTGTGGTGCAGGCATCACCCTCCCCTCTCACATTACGAGTGAAGCTGAAGTGTGTGTGCGTGTGTGTGTGTGTGTGAAACAAACTGAAACAGGTCCATTTGACTGTGATACAGAACCAGGAGTTACCATGACTGAGAACTTTCATCGTATCAACACGTCAGGAGGAGGGACGTGTTGGAGGCAGCGCTTCAATATTAGTAAAGGTGACGCCAGTTGTGTTTTCATGAGGCGTCGGGACATTTTCCAGCTGTGTTTTAAACCAAAACATGATCTTTTCTGAACTCTAACCAGAAGGTTGTTGTGTCTAAACCTCACCAGAGCATAAAGATAAAGTCTGAACATCTCCTGCCAACGATTATTCTGACGACGGTGTTGGACCTAACGATGGTGTCACAGTTTTCCTGATCGACAGGTGTCAGAACTTGTCAGAATCTACTGTAGAGCACCAACAAAGATGAGGAACAGAACACTGCAGGCTGATGAATACAGATGTGAACAGTTCTGGAAGTTTTATGAGGAAGAAATTCACTCAGTTTGTACAAACTCCCAATAACATTAGAAAACTTTCTAATCAAATCCAGTAAATTTAAAATAAATCTTGTATTCTAAATAATCTGAATCTGAGTCGTTATATTTGGATCATTCGTCCTCACTTACGTGTGAACATTAGCAGGTGGCTCAGGGGGAAACTGAAGCAACATGGCCGCCAGCACAGCGACTGGTTTATTTAGTAGAAGATCCATCCTGCTCAGAGCGGAGAGGATGGAGAGGACGGAGAAGATGGAGGGGACGGAGAGGACGGAGAAGACGGAGAGGACGGAGAGGACGGGGAGGACGGAGAAGACAGGGAGGACGGAGAAGACGGAGAAGATGGAGAGGACGGAGAGGACGGAGAAGACGAAGAGGACGGAGAAGACGGAGAAGACGGAGAGGACGGAGAAGATGGAGGGGACGGAGAGGACGGAGAGGACGGAGAGGACGGAGAAGACGGAGAGGACGGAGAGGACGGGGAGGACGGAGAAGACGGAGAAGACGGAGAGGACGGAGAGGACGGGGAGGACGGAGAAGACGGAGAAGACGGAGAGGACGGGGAGGGCGGAGAGGACGGAGAGGACGAGGAGGGCGGAGAAGACGGAGAGGGCGGAGAGGACGGGGAGGGCGGAGAGGGCGGAGAAGACGGGGAGGACGGAGAAGACGGAGAAGACGGGGAGGGCGGAGAAGACGGAGAGGATCGAGAGGACGGAGAAGACGGAGAGGGCGGAGAGGACGAGGAGGACGGAGAAGACGGAGAAGACGGAGAGGACGAGGAGGACGGAGAGGACGGAGAGGACGGAGAAGACGGAGAAGACGGAGAGGACGAGGAGGACGGAGAGGATGGAGAGGACGGAGAAGACGGAGAGGACGGAGGGCACGGAGAGGACGGAGAAGACGGAGAAGATGGAGAGGACGAGGAGGACGAGGAGGACGGAGAAGACGGAGAGGACGGAGAAGACGGAGAAGACGGAGAGGACGGAGAAGACGGAGAGGACGGAGAAGATGGAGAGGACGAGGAGGACGAAGAGGACGAAGAGGACGGAGAAGACGGAGAGGACGAGGAGGACAAGGAGGACGGAGAGGACGGAGAGGACGAGGAGGACAAGGAGGACGGAGAGGACGGAGAGGACGGAGAAGACGGAGAGGACGAGGAGGACAAGGAGGACGGAGAGGACGGAGAGGACGGAGAGGCATCCACCCCAACAGCACCAGAACATCTCACAGGATCAGGAGGAACAAACGAAAAGGTGAAACAGGAAGCAGCGACGAGGGGAGGAAATATTCTGAGATTCGGTTTCTCTTCAGTTAGATGGTGATATGATGATGTGATCTCTACATTTCTTCTGTGATGAGTTTTAAACATACTGAACGTGTAAAATGTAAAAATGAAATTCCAATGAAGCAAAACAAGCTGAGAAACAGTCGCAGAGTGTGTGTGTGTGTGTGTGTGTGTGTGTGTGTGTGTGTGTGTCGGTAACATGAGGACGGGCCTCTGTGCTGGGGGAGTATCGGTGATGACTGAGCCTCACACACACACACACACACACACACACACACACACACACACACACACACACACACACCTGCTCCATCACTCTGCAGCTCCGTCACTGTTTGAACTGTTAACATTCACTCAGTTCAGTTTCAGGTCCAAAATGTTTTCTCTCGTCTGCTGTTGGTTAAAAACGTTCTCATCATCTGATTGGCTGCTGTCGGGAGACGTTACACCTGTAAACTGAGTGATGTCACAGGTACTTCTACAGGAACCAGCAACACCAAAATGTTCCTTTATTGGCTTTCCATGATATTTCAGCTGGCATTAAGTTCCTTTGAAGGTTTGGAGATTTTTTATAGTATAATCAACAAATAAATGATGATGTAATATAATAAAGATAAAGTTATTACTTTATAAACTGTTTAACCATCTTTACTTCTTTAGCTTCAACACTAAAGTGATGAAAACATTAAAACATCATTAATTATTATCTGATAATATAATGCACATCATTCTGAAATGTGGGATCTTTTCCTTTTGGTTTCTACCCTGATGTGTTGCTCCTGTCACTCAGGTACAACATTTACTAAATCGTATAATAAATGCTAAAACACGGAGAACTAAACAATCTGCTTGTCGGGCTTCTTGTCTACAAAGTGAGCCGGGCCTGTGAACGGTTCTGATCCGTCGGCCTCGACCTGCTGATGGTCGATGGAGTGTAACGGATGGAGCGTGGCTGCGTCTCTCATCGATGACATCATGTTTGAGGCTATTTTAGAAGCGACTGCAGTGACCCTTCGCCTTCAGCGAGGAGGGGTTGCCCTCTCCCTTCCTGTCTCCTTCTCCTCTCACATCCTCCCCTCCTCTCACATCACCTCCACCTCCTCCTCTCAGACCCCCTCTGCTGTCCTGTCCTCTACTCCCTTTACTTTCTCTCTCTTTTCTACTTTTCAGCCGGTCCGGTTCACTTTTGTGTCTCTTTATCTCTCCACATATTCTTAAAGATGAGCCCGGTCCAACAGCTCCAGACTGGAACAGATCTGCAGAATCAGGATGTTAGAAATACTCAAGTCTACGTTCCCTAAAGTCCCCTAAATAACTAAAGTGCTGAATCTATTTATGATATATTGATAACATTAACTATTCTGTTACTGTGAATTCAAATCCTCACAACGGGGTCACGATTCTCCAAACAACAGCTCGACTTTCTCCTGGAGGCTTTTTGACAAGTTCAAATAATATTCACCAAAAATAAACAACAAACAGCGAACGTCAGTCATTCAATAATAAACAGCTAATGATACAAAGTCTGTTTGTTCAAATGGTTCAGTTTCTGTAATCTGTCCAGAGTGAACCCTCTTCACGGACAAATTAATAAAGGATCTTTTGAAAAATAAAATAAACCAACATGTCCGCCGCTGTCGGAGTTTCCTCTGGTACCAGTCAGCTGATCGTCTTCATCACACAGGAGAGGAGACTGGAAGTGATGCTGCAGGCTAACGCTAAGCTAACTGCAGGCTAATGTTAAGCTAGCTGCAGGCTAACGCTGAGGTAGCTGCAGGCTAACACTAAGCTAACTACAGGCTAATGCTAAGCTAGCTGCAGACTAACGCTGAGGTAGCTGCAGGCTAACGCTGAGGTAGCTGCAGGCTAACGCTGAGGTAGATGCAGGCTAACGCTAATATTTTGGGTTTTGTTTCCTTACAAATCATCGATCCTTCTTTTGATTTCGATGATCAGAACTGAAACTCATTTAGAAGGTTTTTTAATAAAAAATTCCCAAACTTTAACTAAACTTGATCAACATCCTTCATTAATCTTAACGATGCCAAAGTGCAGATTTAGTAAAAAGCCTGAAACTAAAAACCATCGGGTGTGAAAAATCGCGAAGTTGAACCTAATTTTGAGATTTGCAGAATTGTCCAATATCAACCGTGTTGGAGTAAAAACACCGTGTGAAGTTAGTGGTGAGGGACTGAATCTACCTCAGATTTATCCTCAAGAACATCAGACTTGAAATGAAACAAGTATCTTTAAAAAATAAGAAATAAAAAACACATGAAATTAATTAAATCAAGTCAAGCAGAATTAGAAAAGCAGAATGAAGTCAGGAGCTGCACATTAGATCATTCAACCAGCAGTTTCATGAGGTCAAAACATTTGACTCCAGTCCTGCAAATATCTGTGTGTGTGTGTGTGTGTGTGTGTGTGTGTGTGTGTGTGTGTGTGTGTGTGTGAGAGAGAGAGGCCCGTCAGGCACTAAGACCCAGGGGCCTTCCTCCTGATGCCCTCCGGGAGCACAGCGGGATTGAATGACAATAAACTGGATGAGATACCGGATGTGCCGAATCTGACCCCAACGGAAAGACTGAAATAGACACTGCAGACCAGCAAGTCCAGGCCGGGGGAGAGAGGGGGGGAGACGACGAGGGGGGGAGGAAGAGAGGAAGGAAAGAGGCAGTGAATGAGTGAGAGAGGGATACAAATGAAAGTGGTGGAGCCAGATGGAGAGAGAGAGAGAAGTCAAAGCAAGAGAAGGAAAACAGGAGCTGAACAAAATCAGAGAGACTGGTCGTGTTTTCCCACAATACACCTGTTTAGGTTCAATCACTGATGGAGAGTGTTGTGAAGAGGAACCACAGAAGTCTGATTCACAACGTACAGGTGTGCTGCAGGACCCTGTGACATCACTCTGGGTGTGGTTACAGGTACAACTCTAGTGCACGCAGCTTATTACTTATATTAACGTGAATGTTACATGGCGACCTCCCGTGGCTGTCGTGTTATGAGGGAAGCAAAGGAGGAAGTCAGGTGAGGGAGTGTAGAGAGCGACGCTGTGGAGGAGGACGAGTCGGGAGGTCCTGATTCTGAAAAGAACTGATGCAACCAAACTGGGATACTTTCATGATGTTGACCACGTGACAATAAAGGTTCAGTTCGCCTGTTGCGGGTCATATATTGTCGTTTTCTTGTTGTTTTGGGAGTCACAGTCGTTCAGGCATGAGGACGCTAGCCAGAAAATAGCATAATAACTACAGTAGACTTGTTAGAGACTGAATTAAGTTGTTCAGCTTGAAGGTGAGCAGCTGTCCAGTCGTCCAACCTCCCAGTTTAATGTGATTCAGGGCTCGTAACTAAAGTCCTGAGCAGGTTGGCTCAGTAACAGTTCTTACACTACGTATCCTGGATGGACAAGCGCAGTTTACTTTTAGATTTAGACAACACCAACATCTGTGTCGGTGGAGTGAGATCACTCTTTGTGGAGAAAATGTATTTTAGTTTGCTTTGCTCTGCCTGGACGCTCTGTGATTGTAAGTCTCCTAATTTTTAAGATTTCTTTTGCAGATTTTGTGCAGTTTGCTCATCAGAAACAGGTTGAGTGGATGGCAAAGTTGTCACATTCATTCATCAAGGATACGTACCATGCAGCACTCTCTCTTTATTTATGGTTGTAAGAGCCAATTTGAGAATTATTTGTTGTACAAAATCTTTATTTAGAATATTGTTTATTTGCTTAGAGATGTAAATTCATAATTTCATGTCAGTGTCTCTGTTGGATGTTGCATTTTAAAATGAATTTACCACATTTTTTCCTTGGAAAATGTTAATTAAAACTTTTTTCAAACATTTCCCAAGGAAATTGTTAAAACGATTCAGTCTCCACTTGAAAACTGTATTTAAATAACTGGACTTAACTCCAATATACAACATAGAACATGAACACTCATTAGAAATGTAAAAAAAAAATCTGTTGAGAAAAACATCAACATAAAACTGGCATTAATTCCTCCAGTAAATGTCCTTAACTTTGTACGGCACAAAAGCTGCATTACTGAGACAAATCCAGGCTGTCCTTAGGTACGTAATAACTAGCTAATAATGTAATAACTTATTACATTATTGGTTGCTACAGGGTTTAACTGTAGTGTGATCCTCAGAGTCAAAGTGTCAACATGCTCTCTTTATTCCACCATTTCCTGGATATCGTCGCTTCCTGTACAAAAGGTTTGATGCTCGTGTTTCTTTGAAAGAGAGTGGAGACTTTGATTGTGTGTGTGAGGATGTCGGCTGTGTGTTCAGTGGGAATCGTACCGTCCACCAGGGACAGTAAACATTCACAGCTGGTGTTGTTCAAGAGCTCGACACGAGTTTACAACTCTGCATGAAAATCCTGTTTCCTGTCAGCGCCTGTGAAACTTTATTTTACAGATCAGAGTTTAAGATCAACACGAGTCCTGCTCGTTGTCTTGATGTAGGTAAAAGCCAGAGAGAGAGCTAATGAAGCCTCAGAGATCAATCTCTTTCTATTTTTATTTAATTTTGATTAATTATATTTAATTTCTGACAGCTCAGAGTTGGAAATTGTTGGTTTGAAGAGACATCTGAATCAGAACGCTGGTCAAAATAACACAAAGAACAACTGTGTGAGCTAAAAATCTAAGAAAAGTCTCAGAATTTCTCAGATTAAAGTCTAAATGGCGACAACGTCTTTCATCGGGAGCAACGACGTACAGGACAGATGGAGATTAACGCATGTTACAGAGGAAATTCTTATTTTCTGTTCTATTATTCTGTATTTGTATGTACTTTGCAAAGTTAAGGTAAAATTTCTCAAACCTGCAAAATGAAGCGACGTAGTTTCATCTTGTACATTTGCGTCTCTAATCTCAGAATTTCTTGTTTTTAGACCAACAACGGTCCAAATACAGAAGCATATTTTTTAACATTCACCTCACTTGTTGTGATTTTCTTGTGACATCTGGTGGCCTCCGGAGGAACTACAGCTCTTCTGATTGATGAATAACGGACGTCGTCGTCTTACAGAGATTTTTGTTCGTCTGCAGTTTTGTTCTCTTCTTTTTATTTCTGTTTTTTATCCTGTAAACTAGCTGACAGTTTGTATTCGTTCCAAACGTTTGAAAAAGAAAAGTCTTGCATAGTTTACACTTCCTGAAAATATGATCCATTATTAGCACACTGTACTTTCTCTTTCTTTTCACAGTCCCGTCTGTTTCTTTTCTTTTCTTTTAAGTGTTTTCACTCTGAATCTTTTCTCTCTCCACAACTTTGTGGTCCTGCAGTGCATTAGTCGGTACATTAGCTCCTCCTGTCTTCCTGTCCATCCCTCCAACATCCGTCCATTTCATCATTCATTCATCTATCCGCCATATTCCTCCACCTCCCTCCCATCCATCCATCCATCCATCCATCCATCCCTCCGCCTCCCGCTCCTCTCATCCCATTCACTTTCTCTCCCTCCCTTCCTCCCCCCGTCAGTCCGTCCCATCATCTGCTCATCCACCCGCCCTCCAGTCCCACCCAGCGGAGATGGGTATTGACATTCTGCATCCGACCTTGAGGACAATCAATCCCAACCCCACATGTCCCCATCACGGTTACACACACACACACACACACACACACACACACTGTGCTGTAACACACACACTGATATTAACAAACAGCTGGTTAATACGACTGTTTATCGGATTCAGAGGAGTTTGTTTTAAAGTTGCTAAAAGTCAGTAAAAAGACAAACGGCTCGTTAAATCAGAGCGCGATGTTTCTGGTCACTTCCTCCGTCTACAGGCTCGAGCTCACGTCACAATATTTAACTGAAGTTAAACAAAGATATCGATGGAAATTAAAACTGAAACAAAAAGCATCCGTCCGGCACGATTTCTCCGCCCAAGAAACTGGACGAAGCAGCAGGAGCTTCACTGAACTCCAGTAACACGAGTGAGAAGATGTTTATCTGATTTTCTGTTTCAAGGCTTAAAAATAATTCTGTTATCTTCTTTGTCTACATCTCTTCATGTGAAACCGACCACAGATCACAGAGCGAGCAGAGAAAAGTGTTCATAAACTTCAAGTTGTGCACTTTTTTTTGTTACTTTGTGAGATGATTGGAGGCACGTTTCTCTTCTTACATGTCTAAAGAGGAGAAAGTGATCCGAGCCGTGTTGGACTCGTTTCCCTGAGCTGTTGAGATGTTCTGCCTGCTCCTTCGTCCCCGCTGACACTCCACATGTCTGCAGCTGTGAGTGAAAAGCTTTTCGGTCAGACGCTGTTTGCAAATTCAAACATCTCTTGAATAATTCCACATTCCATCTAGAAAATTCCCAGTGGAACTTTTTCATTCCAAGGTCACGCAAATCATCAATAGTTGATCAGCAGATCGGATGGCGACGGGATGAATTTGTGCTTACCTCTGATTGGAGGGAGGTCCATTCTGCTGCGGCGTGCTGGGCGTCCCCGGAGTCCGAGAATACGTGTTCCTCTGAATAATCAACACTATGATTGTCTTCTAATATCCCTAGAAACAGTCCTGTGATGACTTTAAGTACAACTCAGGAACCCTGTGACTGATTTATCTGGACTTCTGTGATTTAAAAAAAGAATCTGTCTCTCTGGTTCTGCAGGAGATTATTCAGCTAAATCACTTGAAGTCACTTTCTGATAATTTTCTAAGATTACTGCAGGCGTGTTGCCTTCAGGGTGTGTTTGTAGGGAGGATGCTCTTCGTCTCAGAGTGACGCGCCCTCCTCCTCCTCCTCCTCCTCCTCCTCCTCCTCCTCTTCCCGGAGCTCTTCCAGGAGCGCTCTGATCTCCTCCTGAAGTCACCTCCTCAGTAAAAGAAAAAAGCCTTTCACTCACGCTGCATCGAAGTGTTCCACTCTCTCCGTCTCCAAGTTGCAAAAGCTGCACAGTTTGATTTGTCTCTGCAGAGAAAAGTGTCCTCAGCTGCAGCAGAAGAAGAAGAAGAAGAAGAAGAAGTATCTCCACCCAGAGCAGCAGGAGTGAAGTGAAACGCTTGCAGCAGCAGCAGCAGCAGCAGCAGCAGCACTGTATTCTGGGATGGCTGATGATGATGATGATGATGATGAGAAGGAGAAGTGCAGCTGGAGGAGGTTTCTGAAGTCGGAGGCTGAATGCAGAAGTTTGAAGAAAAAATCCTCCTCAGAAAACGTTTCTGTCGCGTCCTGCTGTAGTTTCCTCTCTGCTGCCCGAGAGATGAATGACTGAGAGCTGGATGCACTCCCTCCCTCCCTCCTTCCTCCCTCCCTCCCTTCCTCTCTCCCTCTCTCTCTCCCTCACACACACACACACTTCAGTCAGCCCTCCCCTTCCCTCCTCCCTCCCTCTTTCTCTCTCTCCCTCTCCCTCCCTCTCTCCCCTCCCTCCCTCCCTCTCTCCCCCTCCTCCCTCCTCCTCTCTCCCTCCCTCTCTCCCTCCCTCTCTCCCTCCCTCACACACACACACACTTCAGTCAGCCCTCCCCTTCCCTCCCTCTCTCCTCCCCCTCCCTCCCCCCATCACTGAATCCACTCCAGTTTTCTCGGCGAACATGACGGAGCAGAAGTCTCTCATGTGACATTAAATGAACGGATGACTCGAACGCGATGCTGTCGCCTCGTCTGATGTTTGATCTTCAGCTGTTCAGATTCCAGTCAGAGACGTGGAACAGTTTCATTGTTTGAATCTAAAGAATATCGACTTTAATCACTTTACAGTCTCTCTCGTGTTCCCTCTGATCCAGGATCAGTGTCGGGTCTGACAGGAAGTGGTGCAGAGGGAATGAATCTGTGAAACTGATGAAGTGACGACCTGAAGGGTTAGCTGGCGAGCTAACTGATGACATGCTACTGCTAGCTAGCTACAGCGGTACGCCCAGTTCTGCAGGCTCAGTACGTGCTGAGGAGATAAAACTCACAGAATCAATAACTCCTTTTAAATCACTGTCTTTATGTAAAGTCTCCGTTTCAAGTGATTTCTCTTTTTATTCCTTATCCGTTTATTTATCTCTTTCTTATTCCTCTCATGTGGCGTCGTCTCTCTTTCTTTCTTCACTGAGTTTGTTCGTTTATAGTTCATCTTTTTATTATCCTATATTCTTTCGACTGCTCGTAATCTTTTACCTGTTTTACAGCTTTTAATGACTCATATTGTCTAATTGTGTTTTCACGTCATACGAGGCTTCATCATGTGTTTCCTCTTTGTAAACTCTGTTTTAAAGGCGCTTTATAAGTCAAGTTTATGATTATTATTATCATGTTAACTGTGACCCAGCATGATGGCTGTCTCTCCATCTTTTAACCAAACATTTTGTTCGTGTCTCAGTTGAAATAAAACTTTTGCTCTAGATGAAGAACTGCACATGACAGGTTGTTCTTGGTTATGTAAACACAGATCATCTTTTCAACAACACACACATTATCTTTAAAAAGACAAATTCAGTGGCGCCTCCTCAAACTCAAAACGCCCAGCTGTTGTCGAGCTTTGTTTAGAAAATGGAGAATAAAATGTCAGCGTGTTGTGTTTCTGCAGCTGATCTGCTCAAATCTACTTTGCTATACGCTAACGCTCAGCGAGACGACTGCCGAGCCAGACTCTAAATGTTCCAGATGGTGTTCCAGTATTTGTAAGTGTGTTGCTGTTGATATTTTCCAGCCATGTTTGTGACGGCAGAACCAGGTATTACAAGCCAAACCATGTTTACCTGAACCTGACCTGAGCATCAACACAGCGCTGTCACAAAGCTGAAACTGAATGTAAAGAAAGTTGCATCATAAAGAAATGTGAGGCGGATCCGCGACTTTCTGCTCACATGAATGAATGTGTCCACACATCATCTCAGTGATGACTGTTCAGTGTTATTATCATTTTGTTTTACTGCTCGACACCAAAATAACTATTGATTGAACTCGTGTCATCATGTAGGTGGCAGTGAGTGAGTGAACTAGGCAGTGATTTATAACAAAACATCCTTTTTATTGAGAAGATGTGTTTCGTATCATCGACTCTACGTTACGTTACGTTACATCAGGTCATGTCATGTTCTGGTTCTTTATTCTTGCTGAAGAGAAATTGAAGGAGGAGATTTTCATTCATTCATTTGTTCCATAAGGACAAGTGACATCACTTGTTTAACATTCAGCGAGACGACAGCCGAGCCGGACTCGAAATGTTCCAGATGGTGTTCCAGTATTTGTAAGCGTGTTGATATTGATATTTTTAACAAAACGTGACATTTTCCTGAACCTGACCTGAGCAACACTTAAATCGCTTTGTTTTACTGCTCAATACAAACTAATTATTGATTGAACCTCCTTTTTATTGAGATGTGTTCGTATCATCGACTCTACGTTACGTTACGTTACGTTCTGGTTCTTTATTCTTGCTGAACAGAAAGTGAAGGAGGAGATATTCATTCATTCATTTGTTCCATAAGGACAAGTGACATCACTGACAATATGCTGCATGACTGTAATATGAACCTCCTCTTTGTGTGTGTGTGTGTGTGTGTGTGTGTGTGTGTACACTCATGCATGTGCCTGTTTGTGTATGTGCTTTTGTCTCTTTTGGTCTGCGCCCTTACTCAGCAACTTGCAACCATCCGGACTAAAGCAAGACACACCAGTGTAAGCACACACACGCACGCACACACACTCACTCACACACACACACACACACACACACACAGACATACACTCACACACTCACACACACACACACACACACACACACATTAAAGTAACCGGACACTGGTCCCTAATGGGGGTGGGGGGAGCTCTGTTTCCTGTTGAGGAAAATATCTGAGATGAAACAAACTGCTGATAGAGACACAGCGAGGGGAGCGAGACAAAGAGGATGTGATCATCCGCGTACGAGAGATCTCAAACACATTCAGGAGTCGCTTATTTAAACGTTGCCGGAGCTCAAAAGTGTGTTTTTAAATCGGAATAGATTTAAAAAAAAACATTCATATTCTGAAATATGATACAAACGGTAGAGAGAGAAGAAAAAACAGCATTAATGAGAGTTTATTGACTTTGTTTAATGGGTGATAAAAGCAGCTCAGATGAAAAAAACAAGTCACATTATGAAAAATTATAGTTCCAGCTGCTCCCTCGAAGGCGGCCATCTTTAGTTATGAAGACCAAACTGACAGTGAACAGTTTGAGAGTGTGATGGCTGTAATTTGTGAATGGAATGGAAGGAAGGAATAATTTCACGAGTCTCTCTGTGATGATGTGACCGGAGTGTTAACCTCCCGTGACGTCACCCATCGGTCTGTGTGTTGGTGTGTTCGCCCGGATGGACCGAGCAGCGCACGGTTCAGCGAGCTCTGTGACCGGGTCGGCTCTGAGTTCACGCTGTTTTTCAATAATGGGAGTGTTTCATCTCAGCTGTGTGTTCGGACGTGATATTCTGCCTTGTGAGGCCGCTTTGATGGTTTTATGAGAAGCTTTCTGCTGATTTAGTCTGAAGCTAATCTCTTAGCGTCGGTAGGACGAGCTGGACGAGTGTTTATGCTAACGACGCTTGTGTGGGAGACCAAAGTTCGTGTTCTGTGAAAGAAAATCTGACACTAAGGTCGTCGCCATCTTGGTTTTTACTGTTTGCTGATGTCATAAAGTGTTGGTGAGAATCAGGGTCATTCTTCTTGTAAGTTTACGTACAATTGCGCTTCTTTTTTTTAAAATATGGAGTCGCCCCCTGCTGGCCGCTAAGGCACAATGCAGGTTGGCGAATTTCAGCCAAGCCAAAATTACTTTTCCAAAGGAAAAATTGTGTGTTGATAAAAGTATGAGGCAGATTAAACAAACTGCTCTTCACTCCACAGATCTGATGCAACCGCTTTGTTGCTCATGCTAGTCTTCTGTTAATTACTTCATCTCGTTACGCTCTCGTCTTCTGCAGCGATTTAACGGCTTCCTGACTGGACACCTGACGCCACCTACTGCTTTTCTGAGTGAACCAACTTCTAACGGTCGACGGTTGATGGAAACAAACTTTAATGTGCACTTTTTCTTTTGCTGATTTTCTCAACATTCGGTTAAAACTCGCAGTACACATGAATGGAAACCAGGATTATATCTGAGTTTTAGATAAACTGAACTAAATATAAACAGAAATGTTTTAGTTTAAGAAAATCTGCCTCATTCTCTGGATAATTTCAACGTGTGGACAAATCAAAAGAAAATAAAAAATGAGAGTGACAACGAAATTTCAAGTTATCAAGTAGGCAAAAACTATTGTATATGAGAGTGTGTGTGTGTGTGTGTGTGTGTGTGTGTGTGTGTGAGAGAGAGTGATGGAGAGATGTTCTGGGTCAGGCAGAGATCAATGTCAAATGGCCTGGTTAACAGCATACAGCTGACAAAGTCATTCATTTCTGCCGGCGCTCCACTCTGGACGCACTCTTCATGTGTGTGTGTGCGTGTGTGTGTGTGTGTGTCATTGTGCTGCAGTAACGAGCGCCGGCTGGATCGGGAGGAGGCGTCCCACCCATGAAGCACATGGGTGTCAACTTACACAACACATTACAGTATGTGTGTCACGTGAGCAACACACACACACACACACACACACGGACACACACACACACGTACACGTAAATACGACCAACAGGGCACTACATCTCTCCACTACCTAAACGGGGACCTTTAGTTTCTGGTGATTTTGAAACACCAAAATAGAAGCTTCTTTTAAGATCTTACAATTGTGTTATTTAAATTTTTTTTTAATTACACACACACACACGCACATGCGCGCACACACACACACACACTCGTTCCTTTCACAGTGCCCGGCTGAACAGTCAGTCGTTTGTTGAGGGAACGTCTCTCTTCACTTTCTTCGCCTCGAGACTTTAAGCTGCGCTGACGACACGTTGAATCGATGCGACACGACCGACAGCTGCACAGACATTTTTGTGGTTTTTAGTCGACATCTTATTTTAGTTAATGCGAGGAATGATAGAAGTGTGTCGACTAGTTGAACCTCAGACTGCAGACAAATATTCCCATGTGGTTTCTGACGAAATGTTTAGCATCCTGAAGTTTGGGATTAACTAACTGTGTCGTCAGAAAATCCAATCCAGTCTTCATCACAGAAGTTATGTGAGGAATGAGGCGTTATCGTTATCGTAAAATAAAATCACGTTGCAAATATTTCAAAGGATAATAAGATTGCAGTGAGATTAATTATCGGTTTTGCATCACAAATGTCATTTTCCCCAGAAAAATGCAGTCAAATGTGTTTTCTTCCATCTGGAGAACAAATCGTGTTCGTCAGGACGTCTCTGCAGCTCCACAGCGTTTCATTACTGCCGTCAGTCAGAGTCAACTTCATCAAGACGACGCAGCTTCTGTGATTCGGATGCTGAACTCGGCTGTAGTGAATTTTCTATATTTTGATTAACTGTGACGTTCTAGTTGCAGTCGAGGACAATAATGGATTGGCAGGAAGTGAGAAAATTAGACGCTGTGCACAATTGTTTCCTCTGGTTTAATTTTATTTATCCAAATACCACAGAGTGCCTCATCACACTGAGACCAGTGAGAGAAAACAACAATAAAAACTGACTCTTCATCATTTTATCCACGTCAGCTGTCAGTCCACATCCAGACCACTGACTGTATAAAATGGTGACTTCAGCCACGGGTTACTGAAGAGCCGGCTGGTCCTACTGGCCTGCTGACATCACCTGACTCCATCTAACTCCAAGCTAATCAGGTGGAAGGAGGTGAAGCGTGGGCGGAGCTGAGTTAGTTAACAAGCTGGAGGCAAACAAGCTGTGTGTTTACTGATGAAGATGATCATATTTCATCTCACGTTATTCACGTGACGTTGAGCGCAGTTGAACCAACAACTGTCAGTTTTGTCGCTGACGAAAGCCAGAACTCACCAGAAATGTTCTTTCTGTTCTCCAGCAGTTTTATTTTCCATCTCTTCTCTGTACGTTTATGAGGTAAAGGCTGTAAACATGTTTATTTCTGTTGTAAAGTTGAACTCTGGCGAGGATTGACTCTCTGTTGGAGCCTCCAGTGGCCGTTAGAGGAACTGCAGTTCTTTGTTCTTCTGCCGCTTCATTTTCAGCCCTCGAGGTTTCTGATTTTATGAAGCACCTTCATTCAAACTCCAGTTTTGTGTTACAGATGTTTCACAACACAAAAGCAGGAGCAGCAGTGGCGGTTCTAGACCAGTTTTTTGGGGCTGGCTTTTTAGTTAGAGGGGGAAAAAAAAACCTGGGAAAAAAAGACAAATCCCTCATTCAGACAACAACAAATGGGACTTAAAACAGTGTGAACAACTTCAACATTTTTAATTGGTTAGTAAACTGCCAAGAAACTTTATTTCCACCTTTCCCTCCAGTACAAAATTATTGCAAACAATCTGTCAGTTGCCGTGTCTCAGTTCAGGGTCTGCATCCTCTGAAGGACTCGGCCTTTGTGGTCTTTGAAGGCGAGTCCTTCAGAGAGACCTTGTTAACCTCGTCAGCCGTTGTTAAATGTGACGGTCTAGCCTCTGGAGCATTTCCTGGTTGCGTCACCAGATGTTTTACCCTTACGTCACGATTTCTGCCGCCCAGGCCCGCGAAAGTGACGATCTACGCCACGCGATGTTGCCATTTTCTCTCTTTCTTTATTCTTTTTCGGGTGCGCAAAGAATCTTGGGATATGTGAGGCCACGAAGGATCGTAGCGGTGCATCCTCCAGAAACAGGGAGCAGAAGGAGCGTCTGGAGGAGCCTTCAGACTGGAGCCGTTTTTAGACAGAGCACAAAGCCACCAATCTGCCTTTTGGCGGCTCGGTCCGCGGTTTTATACAGAGGGCGGCAAATTGGGGGTCTGTTTTGGTCCACCTATTTTCCACCTCGGTGGGTACACTTATTTCCGCCTCACCTGCCATCTAAAAACGAGGCAGCAATATGCGATGGGCGGAGGTGTTGATGACCTGCACTGTTGTGCGACCCACAGCCGGGGAGTTTTAAAACCAGGAAACAGCTGATCACAGCAGTCAGTCCATCACTTCATCCGCGGACATTAAGATGAACAACTGGACAGCCGCTGAGATCCAGGAGATGCTAGCGTCTCCTCGGTCTCTGTAGCTGTTTGGTTGTGTTAGCTTGTTGTTGTAGCAGCAAGCTAAGAACTGTCGCTACTTTCAAATTAAAAGCCCCCGCTAAGAACCCAGTTCTAAACTCCAATGGGGTGCAATGTAAAGCTCTTATTTTGAAGTCAAATTCGTTGTCACTGTTCACAGCCCGAACTTCGAGCTTCACGTCACGTCACATGTTTACGCCTACCTCAGAGGCGGCTTTTGGAAAAGGAGGAATATTACACCTCCGTTTTAGAAAGACAGGCCGGCACGTTGCCGTCCTTACCTGGGAGCAAATGTGCCGCTTTTCTATCTAAAAAGGGCCTGGGACAACCTTCACGCTGCGTTGTGACGTAACTGGACTTCAGATGATCCTCAGAATGATGCAGACCCTGAATTGAGACACAGCAATTGTATTATTGATGCAGACTCCCTGTCGGGGGCCACAGGGGGGTCCGGCCTCAGAGTTACGGGGACACTGGCCCCTGTTGGCCCCCCATAGAACCGCCACTGAGGAGCAGCCCTCACATCAGCCTCTGCTGTGTCATGCTGATGTCACAGTTATATCCAGTAAACGTGGCTGATTTTGATTTGTATTCTTGCCTCATTTCAATACTTTTCATGTTGCTCACTTGCCTCTTAGTCCCCCCACCCCTCCACACACACACACACACACACACACACACACACCTCCTAATTGTTGCTGATATTTGGGTGTAGAGAGGAGCAGAGCCACTGATCCATTAACTGACCAGGCCCAGCTTGATTGGCTCCGGACGATCCCCTGAAATAGCAGGATTGGCTGTCGGCCAAGCGCCCATTTCCTGTGTGTCTGAGAGGAGCTCCAGCCACCGGGGCTCAAATGCATTTCCTGACTGTGTATAAAACTTTTATTAATGACCAGGAGTGCATCAGCGGCTATGCTCGCTCGCCCGCACTCACTCACTCACCCACTCACCCACTCATT
>NC_044199.1:35617161-35632494 GCF_900880675.1 Sparus aurata | reverse complement strand
AGAGAGGAAGAGGGTGTGTGTGGGAGAGAGAGAGAGAGAGAGTGTGAGAGACACTGATGGATGGATCAGGAGATGAGCAGATAGAATTAAGTGAAACAAACCAGAGGCCAGACATTAAAAGAGAAGGAGAGATAGGGAGGAGCTCTCCTACAGGCTCAAACCTACAGTATCTCTTACAGTGTAACTCCATTACACACCAATACACTGCAGGTCACCGGGTGCACCTTTACCTCCACTCTACATGCAGGGAAGAAGAAGTCATGGTGATGTTTTAAATATGTTGACGACTGATTCTTACGATGGCTGACGGGTGCACAACACAACGCAATTCCAAAAAAACACAAAAGTGAGTCGGAAAACACGATTGCAAATTCCAAAAAACACCAGTCAAATGAATTCACTTTCTCAACAGTTCTTCTTCTTCTTCTTCTTCTTCTTCTGTATGATTTCTGCACATTCACACTGTTACTGACACTGATCTGCTCAATCAGATTCAACAAGTACAAGTCCCGCCCTCTCCATCCGTCATAGATCCTTACCTTTTTAAAACCAAACGTCTTGAGGCACACCGCTGGACAGGAGAAGTTTGTATTTATTTATTTATTTTTTTTAAATATTTTTTTGGCCTTTTGGCTTTATTGATAGGACAGCTGAAGACTTGGACAGGAAACAGGATGAGAGAGAGGGGGAGTGACGCGCAGCAAAGGGACCCGGGCCGGGAGTCGAACCCGGGTCCACTGCAGTGAGGACACAGCCTCTGCACATGGGACACCCGTTCTACCCACTGAGCTAAACGGCGCCCCTGGACAGTAGAAGTTGATGTGTTCATGAACCTAAAGAATCTTGCTCAGTGATGATCATTACTGCCAAACTCTACTGCACTCGGTAATCGACTCACAGGGCTTCCCCACAACAAGGAAGGCTTTTTCGGGTGGTGAGTTTCGTTTATATTTTCCAACAAATACGGCAACTATATCAAATGTTAGATGCCTCGGACTATGTGCTGGGACCCTGTTTCTAATGTTGCTGAGGTTTGGTGCTGTTCTGAGCATTGTTTGTGGCTTTCTGATGGCGGTTTTATATTTGCACCCATTTACTGCAGTGTATTGTTGTCGTGCGGTCGTTTCTGAGGATGCTAAAACTACGTTAGCTAGCGGTCTGCTAACTTGATCTCTCGAGAGGGAGTCTAACACAGTCTCACGGTGTGTTAGACCATGGATTAAACTTACACCGGAATATCCCTTTAAGTGTAGATAAACCTACTGACCACCTCCAAAAATGACCAATTAAAAGGACCTGAACTCTGGACTTTCTCTATACATTCTTTGTCAACAAATACCTGTTTATACCTTGATGTTCTCATAATCTTCAGGCTCCACTGTCGTGATTTTGCATTCAGTGTCGTGATCCAGCATTGTTTACATCCATGTTTATTTTATATCCGTCTTCTACGTTCCTGTTTCACTGCCGCCTGTAGACAACAGCACCAGATCTCTACCAGAGGTGAAAAACGCCTTTCTGAGCATGTTAGCACGCCATCGTCAGCGTACGGAGACTCTGCTGCTGCGATCACAACAAACACAAAGAAAGATGTTTTTCATTTGAATTTATTTGCAGACGATACTTGAATTTTGGGACTGATGCTGATATTAGCAAGTAAATAAATCTGGTTATTAAACCAGTTTTACAACAAAACATTGTCTGAAATTACATCAGTGCACTGAAACTGTAAACTTCACTGGTAATTTTATAGTTATGAATTACCCCATTAAAGTTTCTAATGTTATGATGTTAAAATGTCATATTGGCAACATATATGCCAATACTGATTAATCTGTGATGGGTCAATATCAGCTGATAGTATCAGCGGATCACTGCTGCAGTCAGGAGTGAAGATAAGTCAGTGAAGAAAAGTTAAAAAGTAATCTGTAAACGGATCAGAGCAGAACCTGCTGTGACTCCGGTCTGGATCTGCACCGACTCGCTCCTCAGATTTAATTTGAAAGATCGTCATTGACCAGATTATTGACCAATCATGCCCCTGAACCAAACAATACAATGTTCCTGGAGTTCCTGGTGGTTAAAGCAGTTAATCACAACGAGGGAAGTCGTGATATTCACTCTGTGATGTTGTCTGTTCAGAACATCTACCTGAGGATGAGTTCCTGAAGCTGAGAGCTGTGAGAGAAACAACACGATGTGACCTTTGATCACACCATAAAACGTGAATGGGGAGATGAAATGTGTACAGAGGAGCAAATTACATCAAATGGATGAAAGATGAGAGCTGTCAACACTTTCCTGGCAGGATGGAGAGACAGAGGAAGAGAGGGAGAGAGAGAGGGGGAGTGATGACTGTCGTGACTGGTGGAAAACTGAATCAGACTGATCGGAGGCAACCTGGACAGTCATCAGACCTGGCAACCCAGGGAGGGGTGAGCTGTGAGAACACAACAGTACACTTATCTGTGTGTACTTTACTGCAGTTTGTGAGTTATCTTTTCACTTTTAATATTCTGTCCACAAAATTCAAGTTTGGAGCAGTTTAGAGGTTAAATTAAGTTTGTTGTCAAGTCTCGATTTATAATTCTCTGCTTGAATTGCAGCCGGTGGTTTACGTGGTTGATGGTAGTAACGTGTGTTTTCAGCTGCCTCAACAGTTTTCAGTCTGACATCTCACTTCCATCGAGGCTTGATGTTACCTACGGAGGATTACGGTGCGTTATCTGCCTGCTGTCAACCACCAACAACTGCAGTTTCACTTTTCTTTCTAATTGAAGTGAAATTCACGTAGTTCAGTTGTTTGTGTCATGCTGGTAACTTCAATCTTACGTATGCACGAACCTTGTTTGCATTTGTTTGGTTCAAAGTAAAGAGAAAGATGCTGAGATCTAAATATGATCACAATAAAAATGGGCCGTTCATCTTAAACGGATTTGTTAGGTTGAGTCGTGGCCCGTATTGTTTATCGTCTTCTAGCTGCTCATCATGTTGCAGTTCTGTTCACTCTCTCCGCTCTCATGGTTTTATTTCAGCATCAGATATCTGTGTTCGACAAAACGTCTCTACAGAGTCACTGAACACAACCTGCGAGCGGTGAAAGAGACGGATATTTCCCTCAGGAGGTGGTGGAGACCAAAAACTGAGCTAAAAGAGAGGAACTATTAGACGAGCATCAATCATGGGGGCAGAAACATGGTTCAACATGAATGTTGCTCCATTAACCCTCTGGGGTTTTGGCCGTTTTTGACTATTTTTGATTTTGCCATTATATTTCACCTTATTTAACTATTTACCTTGCCTTGTTTGGTGTCATTATTTTCAGCACAACCTCACATGTGTGACTGTACAGTTATTTTTTCATTTTGACATACTGTATTAACACAATGGACCTAAAATCACAAAAAAACATAAAATCTGAGTAGAAAAAGTTTGATTTTTTACTGTGAAAACCACAAATATGCTCAACAAACCATTTTCATTACTTATAATACAAATATAAATTGTGTTTGCTAAATTTGTGCACACGTTTTTGAAATGTACAAAGTTATATGTAACTATTTACATTTAAATGCAGGCAGTGCTCAGGTCTGCCCGTGCTCCTCCAGCTGAATGAAGAGCTGCACTGCCTGCTCCACATTCAGCTTCTCCTCATTATTCTGACTCATTAAACAAAAACCGACTCCACTACGTACGAACACACTACACCAAACACTACATAACACACTAACTACACACTCCAAACACGCTAGATGTCACAAATCTCTCAACTCTCAAATCTCGCCATCTCTGTCGCTGCCTCTGTGACCGGCACTGCTACTTTCACTTTTCCGCCCTGTCCCTTCCAAATCCCCCCCAGCAACCAAATCATGTGATTTGCCATGTAATTTTGTGATTGGCTGGTGTGGTGCCTTTTCCACCAATAGGAACGTGTTTCTTTGCTTGCACTTCCTGCTTGCGGACACGTTCGTAAGGAAAGCCCGATCTCTTTACCGTCTCTTCCTTCACCAAACGCGCAGCAAACGTGACGGCAACGTTAGCGAAAAAGCGTGCCGTACATAATAGATCGTAAATCCGGTTTTACTTGGCCTATCAACATGATTTAAAACTGGTATATAGTTTGAAGGTTGCTCGAACACATATAGTCAGAACCGAGACTCACAGAGGCTCCGTCTCGCTGCTACTTCATCTTAAATTGGTCACGTGATTTGGACGCGCCGGCGCATCAATCGACCTCAGAGGGTTAACTATCTGAAGACGACTCTACTAATGTTTCAGGGCTCCCAGTGTGGATCAACAGATATCTGAGTCAGGACTTCCAGTTCTGCGTGCGTCATTTCGGCTCTTTCAAAATGGATATCTGCATGTCAGACGATTGCTAATGGGTTCCGGATCTGCGTTTCAGGGCTCGTCTTTGCTCCACGTGGACAGTTTACCTGCGTTACACCAAAGTCTGCCAACGTGATTAGTCAATACTACATCAACGACACAACAGAGACCAGGACGTCACCAAAATCTGACACCAAGATCTTTTGCTTCAACTGTGATCCTCCGTCCTAATCCAGACTTTCTGACTTGTTTTTGACCCGTCTGATCGTCTCACAGCTTCTGTTTGTTGCCTTGCAGATTTCATTGCAGCCATGCCACCGCGCATCTAAGCAGTTACCTTCAGTACAATAATATCAGTTGAACATGAGGCCCAAAGCTGCAATAAACCAGAATCTTCCTTAAATTAAGTTTGTTCCTGCAGCGTCAGTGGTCAGGTGAGAGCTTCTGGAAACAATGAATGCTGCATCATTTTAACCACAAGAATATTAGAGAGACAAAATCACATTACATTCATTTGGCCGATGCTTTTATCCAAAGCAACTTCCAATAAGTGCGTTCTACCTCAGGGGGGGAAAGAGAAGAGAAACCGAAAGAGACGGAACTGAAACGCAAACGAAACTTCTAATGTGATGAAGTCACCGCTGCAGACGTCGCGCTGTAGGAGCTGCAGCAGAGCGAGCAGCAGCGCCTGCAGAGCTGAGCCCGGTGAGGAGGCGGGGGGTTGGTGCTGATGTCTGCTGTGACCCCGTGTACCCGCACACACACATGCACACACACTTCCCGACCCCACGGCCAGGCAGGGGGCTTCAGAGGGTCGCTGACCCCAGGCATGGGGCCTGGTTACTGGGAGAGCGGGGTCGATAGGCCTGGCTGTGTGGGGGAGAGGGTCAATAAGGGTGAAGCACAGAGAAAACCTGATTTTCACTTCACTTATTGTCTTTTTTACTTAAATTCCTTAAAGAATAATGACGCTTTCCTACTTTACAGTCATTGAATACATTGTGTGAAGTTTTACGTCAGTTTGTCATTTAGTTTTTTTGCAACAATGGCCGCCATCCACACGTGTAGATAAAGTATAACTGAACCGAGCGGAGAGAGAGAAACAGATCTCACTGTGGAGCTTTACATCAGCAGGGATTATTGTAAAATCTGTTTTAATTCTGCAGAATTTCCCTTATTATTGATAAAGCAGGACACTTCTTTAGTGCATATCTTTTCCTTGTGGTATGAATGCGTCAAACTTTTTACAAATAATTTCTTGGTTCATCACTGTCGCTGTCGTGAACAATCCTGCGCGTCCTCGTGTGTTTGCATACATGTATACCTACTGATGTAGCTCAGATTTAAATAAATGAATACACATATTCATGTTGTTTCAGTTAGTTGCTATATTGTAGAAACTTGTCAGGTGTTTGTTTTGCTTTTCTTTGTTTTGGTTGATGTTTTACGACACGTCATCAATACCTAAAGATCTGGTTATTTGTACTCTTATTCCATTTATTTGTTGCAAAAATTATCAATGTCATGAAAAGAAAGGTTATCTTATCATCAGTCTTTTTGCAGAGATAAGTGAAGTTATGTCTGTTGTCTCTGGTTGTCAGAAAGACTTGAGTTCAAACTTGCGTAGCCACGTCTGTTCGAGAGTCCGACACAGTTCTGTTCTGAGTTCCACGGGCTTCAAATGTGATTATTGCTGTAATGACACCAGAACTACCTGGTTAGGTCACACAGGAAACGAACAGCAGTCTCATCAGTAAAAGTCTGGGTGCATTTGATTCATCCATCATCACTCTTTATATGACATCACCTGACTTCCTCCTTTGTTCCCGTCATAATGACTCCGGCCACCAGAGGTCGTACAGCCGCTCGTGTCTCCAAGAATACATATTCGGAGGCTGTTCAGACTTTAAAGCACTGACTAATCTTTCTGTTCATTTCCACCTTTTGTTGTTCAGTTCCTCTTTTTTTGCCAATATTAATATCATACTTCCATTCATGCCAATAAAGCATATTGATCTGATTAGAGAGCGAGAGGGAGAGAGAGGCAGAGGCAGACTGGAGTGCGTAATGGGGAAGCATTGATTATGGCTGTTAACTCCGGCTCTTTGATGTGGATAATGCAGTCTCTCTCTTCCTGCCTCTGCACTGCCTTTACACTCTAAAACCCCCGGGCCTCAGAGGATATTGGGTTTACAGAGAGAGTATACATCAGACGGGCTGCATATGCTAGAATGTGACAGAAAGAAGCTGGACAGAAAGATGGAGACACAGGACACGACATCACGGACGACATGTGTGGATGTTTTTATATAAAAGAGAAAAGTTGTCGGAGAGAAAGTTGGAGATCGACGTCCCGAGAGAGAAAAACAAAAATGCATTTCCAGTTTCAGAAAATTCCCAAAAGCAGAATATGTTTGGACTCGAGGGACGTCACGTCACAGATCGTAGGAGTTTGAATACGAGTCCGTCGGGAGCAAAGGAGGAAGTAAAGTAACGTTATTAAAGAGTCCACAGAGACAGAAGAGGTCGGGCTGGACGGGTCGACTCAACTTCTGTTTACATCCTGATCTCAACTGTTCATGTAACCGTCACCATGATCGCCCCATAACATTAAACTGATGTGACCAATGAGTTACATGTTGTTATTAAGGTTTCTGTAACATCAGTTTGACTCACCAGACGCAGACTGTTGGTTTGTAGCCCGTCTGTTCCCGCGTTTCTTCTGAGTCCTTCATGTTTTTTAAAATCCTGATCGCCATGTGAAACCTCCAGACTAACATCCTACCAAGTCACTGTAACATTAGCCTGTTCGCTAACGGCATGAAGCAAACAAGCTAGCACCTACTACCTGTTACTTTTGCAGGGATTTAGCGATCTTAACGCTCCATGTTTCCCACGACTCAGTTTCACAGGTGCGCCGCCTGAGACGATTCTGATTTCTGATTTTTTAAAGATGCACAAACAAGCACATTCATTTTTTCCTCCCGTATACCAGAATGAGAACTGGTGCAGCAACACCTGACATGTAAAACATAATCATCACAACATCTCACTGTATTTAAGAAGACTTGAAACTGGAGACTGAGACCATAAACTCTGTTCACTGAGGTCTTAAACCAGTCGAGTCGCCTCCTGCTGGACATCAGACAGAATGCAGCTTTAACGCACTTCAGCATCGGCTTCTCTTTTCTCAAACCTGAAGCATTTAAATATTTAAAGAATCAGTGATTTAAAGGAAAGAAGTCACTCTTTTATATAAAAACAGCACAGATAAAGCTTGAAATGAAGCAAACTCTTACATCTCATATTTGTATTGTTTGTTTTATCTTGTTTTTCTCGGCTGTTGCAGCAAAACGTTTCTCATTTCCTTCTTTTTCTCTTTGCTTCTATCTCACAAATATATCATCCTTTAATTCTGCGCGTATTTAAAAAACAAATGTGGTCACATCATGATTTAATGCAGGTTTAAATAACTTAAAATATATCTTTGTTTGTATTTCAGTGTGAATGCTTATATTTAATTCATGAGGCCGACATGAGACGAGGAGGATCAGACATCGAGAGCTGAGCCACAGAAACAGTCATAATAATAACAATAATCTAAGTCTGATATTATTATTATTATTATTATTATTATTATTATCAGTCCATGTTGTTGACGTTTAGAAAGAAGAAACATGAAAATCTGGGAGGCACAAACTTAACAAAAAAGAAAACAAGAAAGTTTAACAAGAATAAAATAAACAGAGTAGAAATATGTAAAATAAATCACAATCTTTAGGAACAAATGTTATTATCTGTTAAGTATCTATTTTTATTTATATAATCCAATTTGAGGACTGACGCTACATATTTCTTTCTAATCCTTCCACTCAGATCTTTAAATCGTCACTTTTCATATTTTATCTTCTGCAGACAAGAAAAATATGCATCTTTTCCAGAATCTCAAATCTGATAAATTTGTTGACAGTATGAATCAATTATTGATCATATTCCTGTAATCCTTCTGCATGTAATCTGTTGTAATCTCATGTAATCTGTTCCTCCCTGGCTGTGCGATGGTTTGTGGCCATGTGGGCTCTGAGAGCAGCGACTGAAGTCAAAATGGTTGACGAGCAGCCAACTGAGCCAAGCCCTACAGAGCTGCTATGACCTCATTCTGTGTCTCTGCTCCATCAGCTCCACTCGGTGACCCCGAGTGAGGCGGAGCAGCCGAGGGGAGCTGCCTCCCTCTGCTGGACTCGCTCAGAACCACAGCTGTGTTCTTCATGAGCGGCTCAGCAGCAAGTTCTGGAGGTGACACACCATCAGCAGCATTTATTTTGTGGTGTGGAGAGCCAGTAATCTCTTTTAGCTCCACCGTTAGTCTCCTCCATCTCCTGAGGGAAATGTCAACTGGTCTGTAATCGGCAGAGTTGACTCCACAGCACCGGGTCAGCACCGGGTCTGCACCGGGCTGCACCACACATCATTCTGCTGCACCACGCATCATTCTGCTGCAGGGGAAACTGTTGAGACTTGTTTGTATTTCTTTAAACCAATCAGTGACAGTCGGGATGCAGCGATGGTGCTCCTGCAAAACATGCTGACCGGGGGAACATGTTTGAGTCAACTTAGAGACTGATCTGGGTTCAGGTAACTTCCCATCTTCAGGTGTACGTTTCTAGTTTGGAGGTTGTGGTTGTTTCCAGAGGAGAAGCAGGGAGTGTACGCTGGGTTTATGGTATTTTGCAGGAAACAGCTGAATAATAATGTTGTGAAAGCCCCAAAAAATCTGTACATTTTCAGCCAGACTGGAGGAACAATGAGCTGAACGCTGTCGCATCGTTCTCACGTCGTCATTGAACAAGTGAATAAAGAGAGGAGGATGGAAAAGTGAGATGACAGACTGATAAAATACAGAAAACAAATATTTCAGCATTCATCCATCAGCTGTAGACCTTCAGTAACATGAAACAAATCATCTTTGGCTCATAAAACTTTCCGGTTCTCATCACGCTTCAACTGGAAGTTCAGTAAAACACGAAACACGTGAACTTTTGTAAAGACAGAACTGATTTTAATCAAATCTATCACAGCGGAAACATTTGTTATCGGACCGGGCCGAGGCGCTGAAGCCAGCAGCCCGAATCCTGCTGGAGCTGAAAACAGAGAAGAACAGTTTGCATACGAAAAAATATATTCAGACTCTTTATCTGCAGATTAACTACAACCAGTTATTTCAGCTACAGCATGCAGTTAATTCTCTGCTGGACCGATCGGCTCTCCTCACAGGTTACAACTGATAACAAGCTGATGTGAACGCTGCTGAAGCTGAACCACACACTGATGGCGGCTCAGCACTAGCTTGCTAACACGCTAACACAATAAGGCACATGAGGTCCCGTCATAGTCGACACATTTCTACAGGCTTCGAACAGAAACTCGGCTCCGTGTCCACTGGGCTGCTCTCTTCTCTCAGAGACCGTCAGTGAAACATTTTAAATCCCTCTGTTGGTGTTTGTATCTGCTGCTGCAGCCTGTTGGACCTCTGACAGGACGTGTGGGTGTGAAGCATCGTTATCTCTCTGTAAATACAAGGAACCCTGAATCTCATCCTCTCCTCGTCCAGCAGTACAATCCTGCGAGAGTTTACACCAGAATGTTTGATTCTCTGCACCACTGAGCCGATGAGCTCCAGCAGCTTTCTCTGATTTTGTAGCAGTGAATTAGCATTAGCATTAGCATTAGCATTAGCATTAGCAAAGGTGTCCAAAAATCAAGATTATGATTAGACGTCAGACACAGATAGTCACATGACTGAATATTGAAAATCTTCAGGATTGTGGAGCCGTCACATATATACCGGGCCGGTCCAAATCTGCAGGTGAACCCGGAGGATGTTAGAAAGGAATCAGAACTTGATACAGAATTCAAATCTTGACCCAAATGTGTCCTTTAGCTGCAGCCATGACATAAAACTACTGCAGCACATGTTGTGTCAAAGCTGACATAAAACTGAAAATTTACATTTTTTGGATGAATCATGTAAATGTATTTAATGTCAAAAACAAAGCGATAAAAAAACAGAATATTCTCAAAAGTCTCACATCTCTCCATGCTAATATCAAGAGCCAGAGACATAAAACTCACAAATAAAACAATGTGTATGCACAAAGACACAAATGTGCTTTCTTGTTGTCAGATGTATAATCCCTGTGTACGCCTGATTCCTTTCTTTTAGATCTCAATCATCGTGGAAACATCTCCACTCCCTCATTTATCCATGAATGGATGCAAAAAACACGTCCTCAAACATTCATCAGATCTCAAAATAAGAAGCGTACAGAACGGCTGCTGTGCATATCGAGCGCACATGTTCCTGTAAACCCTCGTCGCTGTGAGACCTCAATACTCATTATTTAACATAAAAGCTGATCAGTGACTCTTCTACAGAGCTGAAACACTCGTTACAAAGTGGCTCACAGCTCAGGATCAAATACAAACATCATTAACAGGATGATTACATTCATCACTCATAAATAATTTAAAATTAAGATTATAAACAAGTTATTTTACTGACCGCTGAAGTTAAACTACCATCGACATTCTCAACAAACTAAAGTTCCGTCTCTCTCCTGAAGGTTTCGTCCTCTAAATCATTTCACCTGCAGTTTTCTCTCCAAACAAACATGCCGGCTGCTCTGAAACATTCTTCAGTTATAAATATCAGCTCATGTGGGGAACGTGGTGTTTTTGTGCACACACATCCGTCTCCTGGTCTGCAGGACGGATTCATGTCGGAGCTGCAGAGTTTAAAAAATCTGTTTGAAGTTCAAGAACATTGTGTGAGTTTATATCCAGCTGACTCAACATCTGTCCTACAATATCTGTAATAACTCAGCTAGTTCGACGTCTTTGGTGCCAGAGAGCAACAATAAATAAAGAGGCAGCTGAAAACTTTAATCAGGCTGCAGCTCGTTAGAGACGAGCACCCAGCAGACACGAAGCCGTCGACATGAAGCTTTAAAATAAAACACTTGAACAAAGAAAACTCAAGAAAACAGCTTACACAATATTATTATCATTATTATTATCATCATCATTGTGCTTTAAAATCTCTTCCACCATCATAAAACCCACAACATCATGCTCCAGGTCCAAACATCCAAACATCCACCCTCAACCCCACCCGCCCACCCACAATGCATCACACCCACAATGCATCACACCCCCAGGAGTCAGAGTGGGACTCCGGTTCCTGTCATGATGTGAGACATCACACGGTCCAATACAAACATGTGAACAGGATGTACCCATGCACCTCTGAGACTAACAAAATAAAAGACAATAACACATGAAATCTACCAAAACAAACGCAAAGCAAGAAAAAAAACTCCCCGTTAGAACATTATTCAAATGTTCGTCTGAACTGTGTCACAGGACGGTCACACATTCACTGAGCATGCCCAGATTACAAATATATACTTATATTTATACGTATTTACATGCAGAGTAGCGATCAGATTCCACGTCCTCGTCCCCGGGGCTACGTGGCTGTGGTGGCTCTCTGGAGGTTAAACGTTCAATGGCAGCGGCGCGTCTACACGTGACAACTGGAAGCTGAGGCGACGCTCTGCGCTAACATCAGAGGTGTTCGGCTCCACGTGAGCTCGTCGTCTTCCCTGCAGTGAACCTCGACTGTCCGCTGATCAGATAATGACCAGTTAACATCTTAACGAACATCTGTTGATGAGCTGCTCACGTCTGTCATCTTGTTAACTTGTTTGATCACTTGTGTGATGGAGGTGAAGTCGTTCAGACTCTGATTCATCTGGTCACTTCCTGGTTTTGACTCTTCCAGATTTACTGGTGAAAAACTTTTTCTACATTCTGAATAAATTATTTAAACTTTAATATGAAATTTAACTCTAATGCTGCGTTCAGGTGCTCCTGAGAAGTCGTTCATGTCAGAATGTGTGAGCGACGTGGATTTAAACAACGCGCTCACAGCTGTTTGATGAAATGTGAACCGTGAAACATATTTAATAAATATGCACATTATCATCAAGACAGTGTTGACTTTCATCCACCACTTTGGCAACTTGTGTACAATCATTTTCAACATGAAAGCACAATTAGTGTGCTACATTAAAAAAATGTCTAAATCGATTCATTTCTTTAAATTGAAAGTCAAATCACGACACCGCTACACTTCCAGCTGACGGGCAGGTGTCACTAACTGCACCGCGCCACAGCAACTTTTATACTTTTTATACTTTCACTGAAACTTCAGGCAGTACAGAGAATATAACTGCCTCTGTTCATCTTAAACCCTCAGATACACACTGTGAAACAGCCCGTCAGCTTCACTTTGTCTCCTCGGAGGTTCACGCTTCTGATTTGAGGGAAGACGACTTCACGTGAGCTCGATCCACCTGACTTACTGTTTAATCTGCACACCTGCCAGGTAGAGACGGGACAGAGAGCTGATACAGCAATATATCACAATGCAGCCTCCTGTGATACTGAGACGCTCTTTAACTTAAACTTTACTGTGGAAATCTTCTCCTGATCGGAGACTTTCTACATGTTCAGACAGTTTTGTCTTGTTACACTCAGGTTTGTATCACAGGTGACTGTTTTGCAGTATATGACAGAAATGCAACGTATCATGACTTCCTGTCTCTACAGCAGAGCGCGTTGTGTTCAGTGTTAATGAGTCAGACTGAGAGTCAGTGTTGGATTTAGAAGTGAGTGTTAGAGTAGATTTCACTTTTATTTGATGATTTCTCAGGTGACATTAATCAATCGCCAATCACAGGCGAGTTCGGCACACAGACGATGTGTTTCTGGTTAATTGTGAGATTTATTGAGACGTTTTCAAACCTTTAACTTTAAGTTAATCGAGCAGGATTCAGTTCTGAAGGTGAGACAGGTGTTCTGAACCCGAGACAGGTGTTCTGAACCCTGTCCTCCGCTCGGCGTCAGTCCGGCCCAGTTCCCAGTTGTCATGTTTGCTTGGATGCGGCCACATTAATCCCCTGCACAGCCAAGAGGCTGCGGCACTCTGAACAGATCGGATTTGTGATTGTTTGTTTCATAAAAAGCCAAAATAAAACCCCAAACAAGCTCAATTTGTTCAAACCCAGGATTTGAACCAAATCATCCCAAATTTAGGGAGGGAGAGGGGGGATCTGAACCACCACCAACCCGGGGAGCCCTGAGGGGGAGGAGGGAGGGGAGGGACATGCAAGCAGGGGGGAGGGGGGGGATGATGTCTGGCTCTTCTTGTCATTCAGTCATTCCTGTCGGAGAGAAGCAGTGTGTCTTTAAGGGCTTGTAATGATTTCCTGTTCCGAAATAAACAGAACACAGATGCAGTCGTTACAGCGTGCGAGCAGAACGTTTCCACACAGTCAGAACAGAAGAAGACGACTGAATGTGACGTGAACAACAACAACAACAACAACAACAACAACAACATGTGTGACGTCGACTCAAAGAGAAAACAAAGGTGAGAGCTGGACGTGACCGTCAGAACTCACCACACATGGTTCCATATTGTTCACAAGTGAAAACAAAACCAGCTTTTCACCACATGTACGTGTGTTCAGAGGAAGATTCACGTTATCTGATAAAGAAACAGTTGCATTGTGGGTAACGTAGGCTGCAGGTTTCCTGTAACGCTGTCGGACTCGTTATGGAGAGTTTTAAAAACAACAGAACCAGATATCACCTTTTATATTCCACACATCGTTCTTCCTTCTCCAAAACCTTGAGCCTACATTACCCACAATGCAACTGAGTGACATCATTGGACATTATTCAAGATGACATGCAGCAGCACCTTTTTTAACCACAAGGTGGCGCCAGATCATCTGATTACAGGTCAGATTCACAGAGTTTCCGCTTCACTGACCAATAAACAGCTTTATCGTGTGTGTGTGAGTGTGTGTGTGTGTGTGTGTGTGTGTGTGTGTGTGTGTGTGTGTGTGTGTGTGTGTCGTTAATGCACTTTGGACCCAGCACCATTCAAAATTTCGAATTACATCTACAAGTAGAAATAGGTATAAATAATAACTAAAATAATAAAATAAATAATATAAATAAATAAATAATTTCCCAGTCTGGGATCATTAAAGTAATTCTATTCTATTCTAAAAACATGCACATATATAATTTCTGAATATAATCGTTCTGCAAAATGTTATTGTTTTTCCTGACGCTGTATTTCATGCGGTGCCGCGGACCGTCACCTTCACTGTGACCTTCAGTATGTACATGTGGAATGTGTTGAGACTCGGTGAGAGAGTTTAACACGACGCCTCGAAGCCGACTGAGTTAATCTGCTCGGCATCACGAGACACACAGACTCCTCCCAGCTGCTGCAGGGCTGAACGTCTCCTGCTTAGTTATTAATACTGAGGGCGTCTGATGGGTTCTGGCCCACAGTGAGCCGAGCAGCACCGAGCGGCTCATGTTACTATCTCCTCTCTGCTGCCGTTACCTGTTTGATCATCTCCCCAGTTCTCTCGATGACGATGGTCTTGGCTTCTTTGACGGGCGAGGTGCACTGGTAGTCGTCGCTCAGCAGGCCGAGGATAGGGTACTGGTTCCTGTACCTACATCACATAACCAACAAGTAAATTCTGACATCAAGTGATCCGGTCCTTGTTCACTCTGCCTGGTTCTGTGGTGTCGTACCTCTTGGTGATGATGGTCTTGGTGACGTTCTTGGAGCTGTCGTTTTTCTCCTGCAGCAGCTTCCTGATCTCCTGAAGGTCACAAGAGGTCAAAGGTCAGCAGGCTCACAAACCACAGACCGTTACTGCTGATTCAAGCTCATTAAAACAAGATATCTGAGTGTGTGTGTGTGTGTGTGTGTGTGTGTGTGTGTGTGTGTGTGTGTGTGAGTATGTGTGTGTGTGTGAAAGTCAAACAGCAGGTCGTCTCAGCAGCAGCCTGAGGTAACACAAACATTCCTGAGGTAAAGTTAACTGACAGCTCGCTTCCACTGAAGCT
>NC_044199.1:35609661-35612161 GCF_900880675.1 Sparus aurata | reverse complement strand
GCACACACACACACACACACACGCACACACACACACACGCGCACACACACACACACACACACACGCACACACACACACGCACACGCACACACACACACACGCACACACACGCACACACACACACGCACACACACGCACACACACGCACACACACACACACACACACACACACAATGCAAAGAAATTAATAATATTGCCACTTGAAAACTAAAGAATTGAATGATTTCCTCAGATTTTGTTGGAATGACTTTTAGGAATGACAGAAAACAGTCTGTCTGTCTGTCTGTCTGTCTGTCTCATGTTTAGTGTTTTCATCTTGTATTCTTGATAAAATGTTTGTTTATGTTCAGACTTGAAGTTTCTCTCTGACCACAGAAGAAGTCGTCTCTGCTGATCTCAGGTCAGATTTATTTATCAGACGTGTCGTGTCTCACCTTGTAGTCGATGCTCGGATCCAGCTGGTGTTTCCTGTAACACAGAGAGGAAGACGAACAATGAGGACGGCAGTGTGTGTGTGTGTGTGTGTGTGTGTGTGTGTGTGTGTGTGTGTGACTCAGACAGGCTCAGATGGATTATATATTAAATACAGTTTTCTGGTTGTTTGTCATTTTAATAATTCCTTTATTCCAAAAACGAGATCGTGGAGCTCGTTGGTCTGAACATGTGAAGACTTGATGTGACACATAAAAGTAGAACATAATTCACAGCATATTTATTATCATTAGCAATGATTATATGAATTGAAAGAATGTTTCTTGCGCTCCTCACTGAACTTAAAGCCCGAACATGTTTTATGTTGTTTGAATTTCTTTCAACTCAACATCTTAATCTTTTAAATTGGGTTTATTTAAAAGGTTGAGGATGTTCTTAAAATGACACCGTAGATGTTAGCAATGATAAGTCAAACAGGAGGAAACAGTTTCAGCTCCAGATTGATCCACATTTGGTGCTGTAATGAATAAAGATAATAATTATCATAATTTAACTTAAAGAGAAGCTTTAAGAGACAAACACAAGAAAGTCTCGTAAAACACAAAAGGTCAATATGAGTCATTACAAATAAAAGTGATACAACTGGCAAAATCACAGAAAAAGAAGAGAAGAAGAAAATTAATAATTCATAATAAAAATAAATGCAAAAATGTAAATAAATAAATGATGATTAGAAGACGACATCACATCAAAGATGTTGAGAACAGATAAAGAGATTATGAGCAGTAAAATTAATAAAGGACAATCAATAGATTAAAGGTACTAAATAAAAGCAGTAAATGACGGTAAGAATATTAAACGTCAGGACGCTGTCACGTGTAGAGAGAACGCAGACGGAAATAATCAGGTTTCACTATTTTGATTTGTTTGTAAAATGTTTAAACTGTCTTCATCCTGCTGACTGTTCTTAATCAGGTACTTCTGGAGTTTTTTTAATCTGTTTGAGTTTTTAAAGAAATTATAATCAGAATATTAAACACAGACGGTGTTTTTAATCTGACTGCTGATATAAATGAATCTAAACATGTTGGACTTTGGCTCTGATGCAGCAAGAAATCTATAAAGAAACCATTAAATAAATGTTCTGGAGGTATAAATATCATTTCATCGTATCAAACAAATCTATAAATCTTTTCAGCCGTTGATAAACTCTCGTCAGGTTTCCATTCAGAGAATAATTAATTGATTTCCAAACACCTGGTTCACCTGCTGAGTCTGCAGGAGGAGACGAGGTGAAGCAACGTCGATGGAAAGAAACCAACAGAAACCCGTCGCTCACCTGTCGCAGCACGCCGCTCATGGTGCTGATCCAAGACACCAAACCCAGCGTCGGTCTCCATGACAACCTCCCACTAACCTACTGTACACAGCGGGATCGTAACCCCAGACTGAGTGATGTCATCGCATAAAGACTCTCCATTAGGTTTATGACATCGTGATGGAAAACTGTTTGAGGAGGATCGGCGTGTTCAGAGATTTAAGAGTGAGTCATGAGATTTAAACTGCCGGCTGACGGTTTATTACAACGCCTCGTTCAGAGTTTCGACTTACTTCCCGCGGATCTTGGACACGTGATCGGAGATGCAGGAGTGGATGTCGCAGTTCTTCCTGTAGACGTCGGCCAGCAGCTCGCCGAAGTAACGCGTGTCCATCTTGGTCGGCTGCGGGACGTCCCTCACCTCCGTCCTCACCTCCGTCCTCGAGATCTTCTCGATCGGCTTCTGCTGGATGACGTTGATGATCTCCACCTCCTCCACCTCCACCGTTTCCTCCTCCTCCTCCTCCTCCTCCTCCACCTCCTCCACCTCTTCCTCCTGGAGGAACACAACAGAGGCAGATTTTAAATGTTATTCGTTAACATGGTTGTTTTTTATTAACCTTCCTGTACAACATGTGTGAGGAACATGTTTCAGTCCCTGCCGACTCTGATGAATCTGTCAGGTGTTATTGATCCTGATCAGACTTCATGGTGACTCATTAACTGAGCAAACTGAAAACTCATCTCCAC
>NC_044199.1:35587161-35604661 GCF_900880675.1 Sparus aurata | reverse complement strand
AAGCAGCGAGTCTCCGGTTTATTAAATCACGCATTGGCTGTTTCAGGCCACAGGGCGGGCAGAGAAGCTTCTTACTGGTCAAACGAGGTGTCGATCAATAATCCAGTCAGCAGCCGTCTTATGTAACTCTGGGCTGCAGTTGAATTACATTTCTTGACCAATAAAAGTATAATACTGTGTTTGTATCGTTTGGTGAACCCGCTTGTAATAGATTTAATAAAAAAACATAAAATTTGAATGAGCAACATGAAAATACACACTAACTAAAGGCAGCCTTCATGTTTTACACACTATAAATGGCCACACACCTGTAGAGGGAACAGATCCAGGTGTCAGTGGTTCAGTAATCAATAACTGAAATAACTGAAATGACTCAGAGCGAGGCTGTGAAGTGGAGCCCTGTGTGGCTGCTGTAAAACACTGTGATTTAATCTGGAGTTTGGTTTACGATCCTGCAGAGCTCAAAGGTGACGGCCGGATCTTTATTTCTGTGGTTACACCTTAAACGCAGCAGACAGACGGAGCGTGAAGAGAGCAGCGCTAACGTGACGGAGTGCACATATGTGACGGTATGGAGGAGGCTGTGTCAGCGCCGCGGGGCAGAAACATGCTTCTCATTCCTGCAGAGAGAGAGAGAGTCGAGCCGACAGACATACCTGAACCAGTCCGGACACAGAACAGGTCCGAGACAACCAGCTCGCTATCAACACACACACACACACACACACACACACACACACCTGCACACGTCAGCCACGACACACATTCACACCAACATCAAGTCAGAATTAAAAACGTTTTTTACTCATTTAACAAGTGAAATCAAAACCAAAGAGATTTTGAATTTCTTAATCCTACATGTTCATGAAGTTCTGCTGCTTCTTCAGTAACAACAGAACAAAAGAGACAAAACAACTCGCCAACAGTGACCTGAAGGAGTCTGCTGTGACATCATCGTCATCACGGCCTCTTTATTCACTGACATCAGCTGAGTGTTGGTCACTGAGCAGATGGAAACTACAAACATGGCTGCATGTCTTCGTAATAAGTCGTTTTTCTGTTGTTGTTTTTTCATTTCGATGTCACTTAATCGTCATCATTTAAATTCGGTCCATGGTGATGCTACAAAAAGATCAGGGGGTCTCCACAAACACCCGGGATCATCCTCAGACCCGTGAACACACACACAAAATGACAAGGAACAAAGTTTAGGTCAAGAGGAAAGTTGAAGTTTCACCAAAATAATCGTCTGTCAACACAAAGTTCCTGATAAACAGACAAACAAAAGGACGAACTGAACTACATCAGAACGTGTGTTCACAGTCCAAACTAACTCATCATGAAATCCAGTCCACAGGTTCTGTTTCCCCAGTGTGGCTGCTGTTGTTGTTGTTCATTTTCAGGGCTCACTAAAATACCTCAGGTCGACTCTGAGTCAGTTTAATATGCAGCTGAGCTGCAGACGCTACATTCCTGCAGAGACCCACTGAGCTCACACTGCTGCTGAGTCTGTGTGTGTGTGTGTGTGTGTGTGTGTGTGTGTGTGTGTGTGTGTGTGTGTGTGTGTGTGTGTGTGTGTGTGTGAAGCTGACCTAGAAAAGTGTGTGAGCACTGTGAGAACAGAGCACCGTGTCAGAACTCTTACATCTCATCAGGTCGTCTCCAGAGAGTCCGTAACACATGATTTTATTAAAGCAGGTTGAAAATCTAAATTCTCCTTCAATAAATAAGTGTTTGTATCTTATAACACTTCTGAGGTCTGGTACCTCTGGGGTCTGGTACCTCTGAGGTCTGGTACCTCTGAGGTCTGGTACCTCTGGGGTCTGGTACCTCTGAGGTCTGGTACCTCTGAGGTCTGGTACCTCTGAGGTCTGGTACCTCTGAGGTCTGGTACCTCTGGGTCTGGTACCTCTGAGGTCTGGTACCTCTGAGGTCTGGTACCTCTGAGGTCTGGTCCCTCTGAGGTCTGGTACCTCTGAGGTCTGGTACCTCTGGGGTCTGGTACCTCTGGGGTCTGGTACCTCTGGGGTCTGGTACCTCTGAGGTCTGGTACCTCTGAGGTCTGGTACCTCTGAGGTCTGGTACCTCTGAGGTCTGGTACCTCTGAGGTCTGGTACCTCTGGGGTCTGGTACCTCTGGGGTCTGGTACTTCTGGGGTCTGGTACCTCTGAGGTCTGGTACCTCTGAGGTCTGGTACCTCTGAGGTCTGGTACCTCTGGGGTCTGGTACCTCTGGGGTCTGGTACCTCTGAGGTCTGGTACCTCTGGGGTCTGGTACCTCTGGGGTCTGGTACCTCTGAGGTCTGGTACCAGCTTCTCAGATGTGAGATGATGCCGTTTTGCTCTTTCAGTGTCATCGTGGACTCACAAACACAATAACAGTCAGCCTGCGGTCACCTTCACAATATTCAGGATAAATAACTTGTCCTTTCATTTATCTGCAGCAGACTCGACTTCTGTACTGAGTCCTAACAAGAACCACAACAGTAGATCACAGTTCTCAGATCTTTACACAGAGTTCAACATCCTGCTATTTCTGATCCATCCAGACCTCTGAGGTCATCAGGTTCTGTCCCTGGAGTCAGAACTAAACATGGAGAAGCAGCGTTCAGTTATCATGAACCAAAACTGACAGAAGACTGCAGGTCTGGTCCTTCAGATCCAAACCGTTCTGTTCGTCAGACTTTCAAGACTCTGAACTGAACTGTGACTTTTATTCTGTCTCGTCTCTTTTAAACCTCGTCTATTTTCTGCTTACTTGTCTTAATGTTTTGTTTCTTGATGTCTTCCTGCTTGTTGTTAATGTATTCTAATGTAATGTTCGAGTCTGAATTGTGTTTCATACATAAACTTGTCTTTGACATCTTTGTTAACTTAAAGTTTTTGGAGTTTAAACTGTCGGTCTGGTGAAGCTTGTCTCCTGACTCTGGAAACTTTCATTTTTTAATTTCAAAGTCAAGAATGTTCTGACGAATCAAAACAATCAATCAATAGATGACATCATGCTGAATGATCATTAATACAGCTCAGGTTGTTTATATGCTGCTATCGGCCTTCTTCACTGTGAGGCAGATAAGATGTTCATCTCTGTGCCTGGAGGGTAAACATTCTGTAAATGTGATGAAACATCCAACAACATCAGATCAACATCAGGTTCACCTGAAAGAACCGCTGATAAGGTCCAAAACAGCTCGGTCCAGTCTCAAACACAGACCGGTCCAAATCAAAGTGAGCTCAGTTTTACTCCTGAAAGGCCCAAAGGACCGAAACCCAAAACTCAATACCGCATCATCACCTGTGTGTGTGTGTGTGTGTGTGTGTGTGTGTGTGTGTGTGTGTGTGTGTGTGTGTGTGTGTGTGTGTGTGTGTTTGAATGTAGGTCAGTGTGTGAGCCCGGCTCTCAGGGCTCTGTAACACTAGCTGTTGATATTGGAGAGAGAAGACTCATTTTACCACACAGGCTCTTTGTGTGAGTCTGTGTGTGTGTGTGTGTGTGTGTGTGTGTGTGTGTGTGTGTGTGAGTGTGAGTCTGTGTGTGTCTGTGTGTGTGTGTGTGTGTGTGTATGTGTGTGTGTGTGTGTGTGTGTGTGAGTGTGAGTCTGTGTGTGTCTGTGTGTGTGTGTGTGTGTGTGTGTGTGTGTGTGTGTGTGTGTGTGTTTGCGCTCTACAAAACGCCTCATCAAGTCATTTTGTGTTTGATTACGAGAACAGTATCGAGTATTCTCCCTGCACCGGCAGAGTTTTTCTCTTGTTTGACAACAGAAAACCAAAAGCATGAAACCGAACAGGAAGTGTGGTTCAGGTTTCTTTTCGCCTGTTTGCCTGCAGGAAACATCTGAGGTCACACTGAAACTGTCATCCAGGGTTGGTTTTTCAAATTCCAGATAAGATCATCGCTGGATGTAGTACTTCAGATCCACAGCAGCATCTGATTATTTCAGAATATGCAGAAATATTACGACTTATGTGGAAAAATTGGCACAAATCCACTGAACTAGTGACAAATCTGCAGATTTCTTTATTGACAAATTGCTCCACGTAGCTACTGCGTCCACAGGGTTGAGGTGGAGTACTCTGAAATGTGATCAGTTACTAAATATAAATTATGCAACTAGTAACATAATCCATTCAAATACAAAAATTGGTGATGAGGATTAATCGCCTACAGACAAACAATGTCTGACTGACTGATGATGCAGAGACAAACAGACAAACAGACTCAGGATCAGGCTCCACTTTCACAACCAACGACCAGAACTAAATCATAAAATCAGTCAAAACAAGCTGAAGAGATGTCCCAACTCTACAGCACCATGTGCAGAAACACAGAGATTACACCACCAGCCTTTAACTCATTTACTCCACCAGTCCGCAGCTTCAGAGTCAGCAAAAGGAGGTGGAGCAGCCGGAGCACAGACGATCCTGAGCTGCATGAAACTGAATGACAACAAGTCAGCAGGCTCAGTTGACAGTGAGTGTTATCATGCTGATCGCAGTGTGTTTAGTCGAGATGATCGCAGTGTGTTTAGTCGAGATGATCGCAGTGTGTTTAGCCGAGATGATCGCAGTGTGTTTAGTCGAGATGATCGCAGTGTGTTTAGCCGAGATGATCGCAGTGTGTTTAGTCGCGGTGATCGCAGTGTGCTTTGTCACGGTGATCGCAGTGTGTTTTGTTGTGGTGATCGCAGTGTGTTTTGTCGAGGTGATCGCAGTGTGTTTATCAAGGTGATCGCGGTGTGTATGTTGTGGTGATCGTGGTGTGTTTTGTCATGGTGATCGCCGTGTGCTTTGTCACGGTGATCGTGGTTTGTTTTGTTGTGGTGATCGCAGTGTGTTTTGTCGAGGTGATCGCAGTGTGTTTTGTCGTGGTGATCGCAGTGTGCTTTGTCGTGGTGATCGCGGTTGCTTTGTCACGGTGATCGCAGTGTGTTTTGTTGTGGTGATCGCAGTGTGTTTTGTCACGGTGATCGCGGTGTGTTTTGTCACGGTGATCGCGGTGTGCTTTGTCACGGTGATCGCGGTGTGCTTTGTCACGGTGATCGCGGTGTGTTTTGTCTCGGTGATCGCGGTGTGTTTTGTCGTGGTGAGCGCAGTGTGCTTTGTCACGGTGATCGTCGTGTGTTTTGTCGTGGTGATCGCGGTGTGCTTTGTCATGGTGATCGCGGTGTGCTTTGTCACGGTGATCGCGGTGTGTTTTGTCATGGTGATCGCGGTGTGCTTTGTCACGGTGATCGCCGTGCGTTTTGTCACGGTGATCGCTGTGTGTTTTGTCGTGGTGATCGCGGTGTGTTTTGTCACGGTGATCGCAGTGTGTTTTGTCACGGTGATCGCCGTGTGTTTTGTCGTGGTGATCGCGGTGTGTTTTGTCACGGTGATCGCAGTGTGCTTTGTCACGGTGATCGCGGTGTGTTTTGTCGTGGTGATCGCGGTGTGTTTTGTCGTGGTGATCGCGGTGTGTTTGTCACGGTGATCGCGGTGTGTTTTGTTGCGGTGATCGCAGTGTGCTTTGTCGTTGTCATCGCAGTGCACTTTGTTGTATGACATACTTCCTTACGTTGCAGACTTGCGTAACATTTCAGTTTAGGCTGTACACATTTTATGTGTATGAGGCTTCTGCAGCCTCTCTTGAACACAGCTGTTTGCAGGATGCATGTGTATGAGGTAATATATCTACCTGTGACTGTGTCAGAGTAATAACTGTGTTATGACGATAATGAAACACTGAGTTCTGTTCCACCAGTCTACAGAGCAGCTTCTTTCCTCAGGCAGAGCCATAAAAACAGTTTTTACTTTATGACTTCTCAAACACAGATAAGTTGGAATCCGACCCGGTGAGTCAATCTTCTCACTCATGGTCTTATTTGCTTCTTACAGGTAAAATAAACTGAGACTGTTTCATAACCAGCTGCTGTTCTATGTTTAAAGCTGCAGAAGCATTTCTGAACACAAACAAAGATTTCCTCATAATAAACATCAAATTGAGCGTCCTCACGTCACCACAATGTGCCGCCCTCCTTCACAGGCCTATAATTACATGTGAATACTCCACACACCCTGCGGTGGTGAGTGAGGCCTCTCATGAAGAAGCTGAACAAGAAACCAAAAACTACTCTGCAAGAAACGCTTTCACGTTTGTGTGTCAGAGATCGTCTACAGAGTCATTCTGCTTGAGTGAGACGAGCAGGTGAATAGAAAATCTCAAGAATTTCATCCTTGCAGTAGCAAACATGTCCGTCAACAACCGTCCTGTTTGATCACACTTGAACCTCAACCTGCTCCAGAGACATTACCCTCTCCTCTCTCAGCTCCTCCGACTCTGCTGTCAGCACAGCACTTTGACCTCTGACCTCCTGGAGGCTGATGATTTACACACTGTCACACATGGAGAGAGTTATTCCTGCACAAGAAATGTCTAAAATGACGGATTTGGGATCTGTGTACTTGCTGCACTGATGGCTCAGACAATTAATCAACTTCTGACAGTAAACTGAATATCATGATTTTAACATTTTACAGGACAAACTTCTGATTAATCCAGAAAATAATCATTGGATTAATTGACAATGAAAATAATGATCAGTTGCAGAGCTGACGTCATACGATGCTGAAACATGCAGATGATTGTTAGAAACTTTCATCAAAAGTCGTGTTTGTGTATCAAGTTTGGCTTCACATGTAATCTGTTACATGTTATTAAAGGTTGTAACTGTTAAACACAGTTTTGTCTATTTGGTGCCAAGTTGTTCCCATATGAACACAAAGTCAGAATAATTTCTTCCCAGCTCGAGCAGACATCGCTCTCAGTCATCACATAATGACAGGACATTACTGAGCCACTCATTTGATTACTGATTTGAATGATTTAATTATCTTTACATGTTTCCAGCTTCTCCTATGTGACGGTCTGCTGCCTTTAACTTTATTATAATCCATGTAAAATAAATGTCTCTGGGTTTTGAACCGTCAGTCGGTCAAATTCTTCCAAACCAAACTGGAAAAACAAAAGACTCAAAACAGGAAGAGGAGTTCCCCAATCCGTCACCACAGAGCTGAGAACAGCCGGCTGTCTCGAGTCTCACTGTGTGCTGCGACGTTAACGTTTCCCCACATGGAACAACAGGCAACCAAACATATTCTGAAGGTCTGCGGCTGGATTACGTAATGAAAACCAGAGGAAGCAGCTGATCAGACGGTTGTTTGTTTGTTTCTGGTGTCGATTTAATATTTCAAGAGAGAGGGAAGTTGAAAATAACAACATTCATCTGTTCCTATGTAAAACATACAGCTGCATCTCCGGCCTGCACAGACCTGTACACCTGAGATCACAGCTGCAGGCACAGCTTTAACTACAACATACAGCGTGTGTCAGCCAATCACTGAGGGCGCCTCTTTAATGTTGGAGGATTTCATACAGTTTTAACTGCATGTGTCTTTATCTTTTTCAGCCTGTGGTCGGACTCAGAACTATAAAAACACACTGAGAACGAGTCTCAGGAGAATCAGAGCCGGTTATTAGACCACACCCTCCACCCGACACGATCACTGAAGCTCTTTGTATATCCGTCACGTTGGTTTTGTCAACGCTGTCAGAAGACGGTGAAAAGGTCCAAACAAAACACGAGAACAAACTTGGCGTTGTCGTTTCATGCTCATCAAACAAGAACGAACGTGTGAATCTGGATTCTCTAACAAAAATATCGACCCCTAATAAATGAGACGTACGTACAGAAATCAGCAAAGAAATCAGTCCTGTGCATCAAACACACGGTCAGACAGTTCGTGTTTTCAAAGTGACGACCACGTTTGATATCAGAGACTAAACCTGAAGCTCCACCAGAAACTACTTTTAACTTTCCTTAACTTTTTCCTCACTCCTTATCCTCCTTTATACTTCCAATCCACAACATTTATTTAATAACTTGAGGGAATTTGCAGATTCAGATGATTTAGTATTGACAGACTGATTATTCATCAGATGGCGTTGTGGGCGGGACTTTGAGAGGTGATGACAGACGGAGGACGTTTGGATCAGAACCAAAATACTGGCTGCATTTTTTTATCAATTACTTTTATTTGCAAACAGCACAACAAACCCCGACACAGAAAACAAAGACTAAAACTAAACGTCTCTGAAACTAAATTAAAGGTAGCACTCTGGAATCTAATTAGATTTAACTAACTTTTGTTTCAGTTAGTTTCCACGTTGGAACAGGAACACACTGTGCATGTTACTAATGACCTCAGTCACCTGAACACCTACCTGAGGTCCGACACGGCTGTGTGACAGAACATGACAGGATCTGTGTGTCTTGATGTGTATCTGTGCTGCACGCGTTGTGGTGACGATCAATTAGTCGTTTCATAATTACACTTCACATTCAGACACCTGTGTCACCTCCCGACCGAGCAAAGACTCTGTGACGGTGAACACAGTTGAGTCCGGACACACACACCCCTCAGTCAGTCACAGGTGTGTGTGTGTGTGTGTGTGTGTGTGTGTGTGTGTGTGTGTGTGTGTGTGTGTGTGTGTGTGTGTGTGTATATACACATATTTTAGTGGTTCAGCTCCTCCAGCTTCACCTGCGGCTCTGTTTTTATTACACACGCATGTCGTGAGACGAGAAACTTCAAGACGCCAAAACGTCTGAGGACAGAAAAAATGTGACGCTGAGCTAATCAAACACTGAGCTGTGAAACTGTTCTGAGACCTGAAAAATGAATAAATGTATAAAGAGAAATATAAATCAATCCTGAGCAGGTGGAGAAACACTCCTACAGGAGCACAGAGGGGGTTCACAGGGAGGTTCATCTGACTTCGACCACGACGAGCCACAAAATCATCAAAAGAACGTTTTGTTGAGAAAAGCAGATTAACAGATTCTTCTCTGACAGCTCTGATCACTGTCTAAAGACGCACTGAGTGAGCGGGAGAGAAAACAGATTAGAGGCTGCAGCAACTGCAGACGATGCTAAGAGTGTTTTTAGAGGACTTAACCTCTCTTAAGCTGCGTCTCTAAGGTCGTTTCTGGGCAAAGAAGACAAAGAAATGTTGTTTAACTGCAGAGTTACGACCAAAAAGCTCCATTGACATAAATGACACACCATGAACAAATGTCAAAGTCTGTTTCAATCAGAGGAAAGTGGGCGGAGCAGGTTTAAATATTAATTTACTTTATTCGCAGTAAATGCACTGAATCCAAATAAATCAGCTCGTCTCTTTCTTTAATCCCGAGTCTCATTTGTTGCACTTTGTTCTGAACGTTTGTACGAGATCTTTGCTGTTTTATTGTCTGATTCTTCTGTTCGAGGACAATAAAGAGAAAACTGGACAAACTGGATGTTGAACTCTGTAACCAGTCAGAAAGCTCAGAGAGTCCAAACAGGAGACAGACGGCTGAATGTTTGAATTAATGGCTCGCCAAACAATCAACTGACAACAAGTCATTCATAACCAACTATAACCAGCGTCTGCTGTGGTGGTGAGTAACCTCCAGAACCTCCAGAACCTCCAGAACCTGTCGCAGGACATGATGACGTCACAGTGAAGCTGACCTTTGACCTTCTGGATGTAAAACGACATCACTTCATAACTTTCTCACAAGACATTCATGTAAAAATGTCGTCACACGTGTCAAACATCTAGATTGTGACCGTGGACGTCATCACAAGGTCCAATCAGACGGAGAAGATACGATCACTGTGCAGCTCGATTTCAACTCAGAGCAGAAAAACGCCTCAACAGTCCCGAACTCATCCTGAAATAAATATATGATCATTCTGAACTGATCCAGTTAAAGCTCCAGCACCAGCAGGAGGTCTCATCAGATGTACCATGTGGCAGCAGAACGACTGCTTTCTTTCTTTTTCTGAGGCCGCTCTCTTTGTTTTCTTTCAGTGTTTGTCTTTGCTCGGCCTGTTTGGAGGCATCAGTTGTTTCCCTCCTCTGCCAGTTCTGGTGTCGGTACCAGAACAGCTGGATCCCCCTGAGCAGACAGGTCCGACTCTCTGTGGCGTTCTATAGATTATAAAGCTATTTAACTCTTATTTTCATAAATAATGGATTGATCATCACAGTTTCTGAGCCCAGAGTGACGTCTTCTAACCTTCTTCTGTCCAACAAACAGTTCAAAACATAAAGTCTCTTCATCTGCTGTCAGAGACGAGGAAGACGAGCAGCAGATCCTCACATTCAGAAGCCGGACGGGGTTTAAGATTCCTGCTTGAAAAACAGCTGAACTAACTGATTATAAAAACAGTCAGAAACTAATTACTGTATCTCTGCAGCCTCGACAGTGGGACAGTTTTCTTTTTCTAAATATTTAAAACAGAGAGCTCAAACTAAAATGATTACAGACACAAAATCAATTACTTAGTTTGCAGGAACATGTTTGGAGCGTCACTTTCACAGAATTTCAGACCTGATCAGATCTGATTGTCACTCAAACAGACAATTAACCAGTAATTGTGAAAGTCACTGACAACTTTCTCCATTCGTGCCAACACAAGCGGCATTAAAGTGCCGCCAATCAGCCGCCGTAAATCAGAGACCCTCCCTGTTTTGACAACAGTCACATACATGACGCTGCAGGTTTAAATTACAGGAATGCACCCGCCCACAGCCGAGGCCTCTGGGAAGTCCGACACACCCCGATCCAACACCACCCACAGTGGTTTGTCAGCACTGCGACAGTTGAAGGTCCTGTGATTATGAACAAAGTGCTGTTGTTACAGTGACTGTGTGTGTGTGTGTGTGTGTGTGTGTGTGTGTGTGTGTGTGTGTGTGTGTGTGTGTGTGTGTGTGTGTCTCCAGGTGAAGTAAGAAAAAGAAACACACACTTGTTGAGCTGCTGCTCGTTCACACACCGACATGTTCCCATGCTGAGTTTCATGCTGCTGGGTGTGTCTGCAGATGGACGCCACACGCCCTCCTGCAAGTTTCACTTCTTTTTGTTTCTAATTTGCGACACTGAACCTCAAACCGTTAATCACCGGGACCGGCTGGCCCGGGAGCACAAACCACAAACCTGCAGGCTCAGTTTGATTTACTCAAACCAGAGTAATCAGAAGCTGTGACGGTTCACTGGAAGGCTCATCAGAGTAAATCCGGTTCAGAGGAGAGGAGACAGCTCAGCTCATTTATCCAAATATCATCAAAATCACATTAAAGTCGCCGGCAAAGAGCTGTGATGATCCGATGGAGGTAAAATATCAAAACACACCAGAACAAAAGAAGCACTGTGCTGCTACACAGAAGCTTCAGCCCACATCACAGTCACATAATCCATCCAAACATGTGGAGGGTAAAGAAGCAGCGCAGTTTCTCTCTCGCTTACAAACAACAGGAAGTCACCAAGATAACTTAGATTCTCACTAGTTCACTTGGGCAGGTCACTCAGGAATATTCACATCTGTCCCAGGTGTGTTTGACCCTGTCTTGGACGTCACTATGAAAGATAACACATGATAAAGTGCCGTCCAGGAGCCTTTTTTGTTGTTTTTGAATCTGCCACTGTTTGCCAGAGATAAACATCCTCACAGCTAATAATACTGCAGGACAGCGACCGTGTACCAGGTGTATCTGCCTGCTGAGCCTCCAGTCTGCAGTGACGCTCACACGCTGGACTGATAAACCACAGAGCTGCAGACGAACATGGCAGTCTGAACATCACGTGTGCGCTCCGTTTGTCTCGCTCCTCCACGAACAAACCAAACATGGTTTCAATAATGCCTCGTTTCAGCTCTGCGCCCACGACTGACTGTTAAAACTGTTCAGCAGGTGTCGTCCAGATTTAACTCTCCACAGTTTTGAGCATCAGACGTGTTTCAGCCAGGGACATTTTCACACAGTGGGATTAAACTACGACTTGTCTCGACAGGTTACAGACCAATTTCCTCAAATTCATGTCGTGTGTGACCTAAAGCGTCAGAGCCAGCCGAGTTTCTACTTGATGTGTCAGAAAATGTGTTAATATTGAGGTTAAAAGTTCAGTTCTCCGCGGTCACGCCTGTTTGCACCCATTGTTGTGTTTGTTAGAAAGATGTTTTGATGAGGAGGATTTAACACGGCTGCTCTCCAGTAGGCTGACACTGAATCAAGGACATACTTGTGTGGCTGCCAGACTTCAGCTTCACTGACGCGTCACGGGGACGTGACTTTGTACTTTGTGTGTGTTTCAGAACCAGAATACTTTATTTACCCCCGGGGAGAAATTGTTCAAAACTTCACCTCCCCGTCGGGGAATCGAACCCCGGTCTTCCGCGTGACAGGCGGAGATACTGTCCACTATACTAACGAGGACTGGTGCTGAGTGTGTGTTCAGTGTGTGTGTCTATAGTGGGTCTGTGTGTGTTACCTCCTCAGCACTCGGCGCCGGGCTCTTGACGGGACTGGACGACTGGCTGAAGACCGAAGAGAGAGACTGAGACTGTCGGAGGAGAACGGGAAATAATAAACGTCTGACACAGAAAACACGGCGTCCTCATCACAACCACGAGAAGCCAAATCAATAACAATGTTTGCACCTGAGATTATTTAGATGAATTCATATTTAAATTAATATAGACACAGAACACGTGTACAATTATGACAATGTAAGAAAGAGTTAAAATAAAGAAGGATTAATGAGCACAAAGTGTTTAAACTGTCAGAAGAGGACGTTCATTCATCTGTGAGCTGAATATTTCTTATGAAGCGGCACAAGAAGGATAAACTGTGTGAGAGTCGTCCAGTTTCAGAGCTGCAGTGTTTCACTCAGGATCGATGATGAAATGTGCTCATTATCATGAAGTGGGTGATGATTCAGAAATACCAGTAAAAACATGTGTAGCACTCCTGAATCAGGGCGCTGGAGACGCCCGAAGAGGTGGAGTCCTCTCTCAGGTGGAGTCCTCTCTCAGGTGGAGTCCTCTCTCAGGTGGAGTCCTCTCTCAGGTGGAGTCCTCTCTCAGGTGGAGTCCTCTCACAGGTGGAGTCCTCTTTCAGGTGGAGTCCTCTCATCTGACTGACCTGATACTGAGGTGATGAGTCTCGACTTGGACTCAACAAGAAGAACTTTGACTCAGACTTTTCTGCAGAACTTGAAACTTGTCTGACAGATTTGACACCTGACTGAGTTCTTCTCAATCAAAACTCGACACGAGAGTTTAACTGGACTCGTCTTCAATGACCTGAGCTTTAAAAAAGGTCCAAGAAAGTAGATTGTTGAGTCTCATTTCCAGCTCATTAAATACTGATGCTTTGGGATTGTAGATCGGGTCGGCCGGCATCCGAATCTTTAACTTGGACTCGTCTCGAAAAAACTTGAGATCGGACCTGGAACTCCTTCTGACAGACTGTTGTATTCCACCTTCTTTGACTGGACCTGACTTCAGACTTCCTCAGATAGTCTTAAGACTTGACTTAGATTTGTCTTGAGTAACTCTCGACCTGGACTTGTCTTGACGTACTTTAGACTTTGACTTGTCTTCAAGAGTTAATTGGAGACTTTGACTCCTCTTGAATTACTCAGGACTTCCTCTGATGGAAACTTCCCTTCGACTTGTTGTGAATCACTCAAGACTTGACCGAAGACTTCCTCTGACTTGAACTCGTCTTCGGTGAACCGAGACTTGACTTGGACTAAAAATAGTCAGCGGATGTTCCTGATCCTTCCTTGAAGTTTCAGACGGAAGCACAACACGACCTGAAAGGATGTGACTGTCAACATCTCCGACGCTCGGATCCATTTATGTCTCCTTTCACTCATCACACCATCACAACACAATACAACGCAACTTTAATTTGTTCTACAATGTCAACAGTTGTTTATCAGCCAGATCATTTCTGGCACGACTCTTGTTTTACACTCTGCACCGATTTGAGAATGAGGAGGAAAATATTTCTGTTCCCTCGACAACAAGCTGCAGAACAACTTCCTGACAGTGTGAAGACGATGTTGGTGCTTGTCCTCCGGCTCTGATGTCACTCTGAGGTAATCAGCAAAACCGAAATTTGAAGCAGAGCCAATAACAGTCGAAATACTTTCAGATGAGGTAAGAGTTTTGTGCAAGTCGACCAGTCAAGTGAAACTCAACAAAAACCAGCCGAGCTCTGAGGATCAAAAGTCTCCTCGATGGAATCTGCTCAATTTACCTTCACTCACTTTTCTACAAAACTGATCAATCAAGTCAGAAAATACTAAAAAAAAAGTCTCTTTAGGTCGAGGTTACATCCTCAAATTGTGCATTCTGCCTGAAGAAAAACCCACAAGATTGGAAATAAAATCAATTAAGCTACAAAAAAAGTTAATTTCCTGTCAATAAATTCTTTGTTTTCATCATTTTAAAGCCAACTGAAGTTCAACACACTTCAAAACACTGAATGCATCTTTTAAGTAACTCCACAGTAACAGATTTCACTGGTTGTCCTCGCACAGACCACATCAGTGTGATCTTACAGAGCTCAGGTGATCCGACCAGGTGGAAGAATGTGTTTGTCTTTAAAAGTGAGGGTGTGCCGCGTCAGCACAGTCAGACCGGGTGTGGCGACGCCTCGCTATCAAACACGCCGTGAGAACGGCAGAGTGATCCTGAAGGAGGCGGCGATCAGGACGATGAGCACAGGAAGGAAAGATGGAAGAGTATCTTAACACAGAGAGGAGCAGATATCATTCAGACGTTCTCAGCCTGCAGCAGAGATCTTGTGTAAAACATCTCGAGGGCGAAAATAAAAGCATTCAGGAAGTGATCATCAGCTGCAGGAGGAGGTCTGATAAACCAGAGCTGTTAGCGAAGGTGCTAACAGGTGACAGACTGCAGCAGTTTGATCCATGGGACCACACAGTTAATAATAAGTAATAATAATAATGATGCTACATTACATCCTGGCAGTGATTCAGCGTCTGTAATTAAACCAGCTGGCGAGAGTTTCATGTTCCTCAGAACAGGCGGAGCTCGTTCTGTCAGGAAGGAAACGATGGCAAACACTTTAACTAATAATCGATTAATCCATGAAGAGTCTTCAGGTTCAGACTGTTGGTTGGACAAACGAGGCGATTCGAATTGAGACGTTCAGGGACATTGTGAGCCAGTTATGTGCCGACTAAATCGGTTATTTTTTTTATCCAAACATGATGTTTTTGTAACCTGAACCAGAGCATCAGCACAGCGCTGTGAAGGAAATTCAACCTTAACAAACGTAAAGAAACGTTTAGTTTTAACTAGTTACCAAACTGTCTATTGAGGATTTAAAGGGTTCATTTTCACTACTAAACCTTTTTTTCTGCTTAACTTGTCAACTGCATGAGTTTAAACAAAGCAGACATGGAAGAAACTTACAGAGAAATAGTTTCTTAAATGAGCAAATTGATGAGTTTAATCAGGACGTATCCGATTAAAGACCAAGTCAACAAGACTGTGGATGTTAACTCGTGACACCCGACAGCTGCAGACAGACAGTTCAGGTTTTAAAGCCTTTATATATTCTACTTTTTGTTATTTCTGTGTTTTACAGACAGCAGATGACACTGACAGGAAACATGAGGATTTCAGATGATTCTCCTTTTTACTTTCCTCGATTAACCGTCTACAAAATGTCACAACAGTGCCGTTCCAACATCCGACGCCTCGAGGGAACGTCTGCTAACGCACCAAAATATATTCAGTTTACTGTCACATTCAACTAACCAAACATCAAACCCTCACATGTGAAACAATCTGATTCAAATGAAGCTCAGTCTCACGTCTGTGTGACACGTCCCGTCCATCACATCCACATATTCACATCTGATCTCAGGCTGTGAAAACTCAGAGCACAGTGTGACAATCAATAAGTCATCGTGATGTTGGAAACATGCTGACACTGCTGACGTCTGCTCACAACACGTCCCTGCTCCCATTCTCAAACTGACTCTGACTGACCAGCTCCTGAAACATCGACGACGAGACGGACGCTGACGTTCAACAGGAGTCCGTTATTAAATCTGCACCGAAGCTCAAAATCTTCCGTTTAATAATGTTTTTATCTCTAATGAAGAGAGCACGCAGCTGATGGGTCACGGGCTGGAATCCGGTCTCGGACTTTCACAGCCGCTCACCAAACTCTGTTCAGTAAACAAGCCGTTTAATGAGTCCATGATGATGAAGTTTAAATGGTTTGAACACCAGGAGACAGAATGCAAACAGCAGGAAGTCACTTTGTGTTGAAATGTGGTGGGAAATAATTGCTCAGATTAATTTGTTAACAGGAAATAAACTGCATGATGGCAAAAAAAAAAAAGCTTTTCTGAGAAGTAATAGCTGGGGACCTGTTTTAAAAAGGAAAAACAACAAAACATCAAATGACTCCATACTTTGATGTGAAGCTCCAGAAATGTTAACTGACTTTCTATCATCAGGAGGAGGAGAGGAGGACTTTATATCATCAGGAGGAGGAGAGGAGGACTTTATATCATCAGGGGAGGAGGAGAGGAGGACTTTATATCATCAGGGAGGAGGAGAGGAGGACTTTATATCATCAGGAGGAGGAGAGGAGGACTTTATATCATCAGGAGGAGGAGAGGAGGACTTTATATCATCAGGAGGAGAGGAGGACTTTATATCATCAGGAGGAGGAGAGGAGGACTTTATATCATCAGGAGGAGGAGAGGAGGACTTTATATCATCAGGAGGAGGAGAGGAGGACTTTATATCATCAGGAGGAGGAGAGGAGGACTTTATATCATCAGGAGGAGGAGAGGAGGACTTTATATCATCAGGAGGAGGAGAGGAGGACTTTATATCACAGGAGGAGGAGAGGAGGACTTTATATCATCAGGAGGAGGAGAGTGAGGACTTTATATCATCAGGTAGAGGAGGTAGGGGAAGGAGGACTTATATCATCAGGAGGAGGAAGAGGAGGACTTTATATCATCAGGATGAGGAGAGGAGGACTTTATATCATCAGGAGGAGGAGAGGAGGACTTTATATCATCAGGAGGAGAGGAGGACTTTATATCATCAGGAGGAGGAGAGGAGGACTTTTATATCATCAGGAGGAGGAGAGGATTTATATTTTTGGGTGAATTTATCCTTTAACTTCACATCAGACTCCAGATAAAGATGCAGGATTAAATCTGATTGTCATTTTTAAACCAGGATTGTTGAACAATGAAGGATAACAATAAGAAGAAGGAAATCAGAACAATAAACAGAAGTTTAAGTGTGCTGAATCATAAACTATGTTAGGACAGTAAACTGTTGCCATGACCAAGTTAAATGAGCTCTGACGCTGCAGGTATTAAACATTCTGTCTGGGGTCCCACCAACATCTCTGCCAGACTCCCTTTAAAAAACAGCTGTTTTAAGACGGATGTGAAGCCGGGCTCACCTCCACCATGCTCTGCTGCTGGTACATGAGGTCGGACTCCTGGCTGCTGACGCTCAGGCGCTGCAGACCCTGCAGACCCTGAACACTCTGCAGGTACACCGGGGACACCACCTGCTGCATCATGGGCTGCTGGATCATCTGCTGCTGGCTGGATCAT
>NC_044199.1:35538519-35586661 GCF_900880675.1 Sparus aurata | reverse complement strand
GACATGACATCATAAGAACGCGTTCAGGAAGCACGACCATCACATGATAACAAGAGGTGGCAAGAGACGGCATCACATCAAAAAAAGACATCACATATAAGAACACGTTCAGAAGACGGCATCACCTGATAAAAGAGGTGGCAAGAGACGGCATCACATCAAAAAAGACATCACATCATAAGAACGCGTTCAGGAAAGGCGACATCACATTGATTAGACAAGAGGTGGCAAGAGACGGCATCACATCAAAAAAAGACATCACATTATAAGAACGCGTTCAGGAAGGCGACATCACATGATAGAAGAGGTGGCCACGAGACGGCATCACATCAAAAAAGACATCACATTATAAGAACCGCGTCAGGAAGACGGCATCACATGATAGAAGAGGTGGCAAGAGACGGCCATCACCTCAAAAAAGACATCACATCATAAGAACGCGTTCAGGAAGGCGACATCACATGATAGAGAAGAGGTGGCAAGAGACGGCATACATCCAAAAAGACATCACATCATAAGAACGCGTTCAGGAAGGCGACATCACATGATAACAGAGGTGGCAAGAGACGGCATAACATCACAAAATTCAGCCATATAAGCACAACGTTCAGGAAGACGGCATCACTGATCTAAAAGAGGTTGCAAGAGAGGCATCAACATCCGTATAAGAACGCGTTCAGGAAGGCGACATCACATGATAACAAGAGGTGGCAAGAGACGGCATCACATCAAAAAAAGACATCACATTATAAGAACGCGTTCAGGAAGGCGACATCACATGATTAGAAGAGGTGGCAAGAGACGGCATCACATCAAAAAAGACATCACATCATAAGAACGCGTTCAGGAAGGCGACATCACATGATAACAAGAGGTGGCAAGAGACGGCATCACATCAAAAAAGACATCACATCATAAGAACGCGTTCAGGAAGGCGACATCACATGATAACAAGAGGTGGCAAGAGACGGCATCACATCAAAAAGAGACATCACATCATAAGAACGCGTTCAGGAAGGCGACATCACATGATAACAAGAGGTGGCAAGAGACGGCATCACATCAAAAAAGACATCACATCATAAGAACGCGTTCAGGAAGGCGACATCACATGATAACAAGAGGTGGCAAGAGACGGCATCACATCAAAAAAAGACATCACATTATAAGAACGCGTTCAGGAAGGCGACATCACATAATTAGAAGAGGTGGCAAGAGACGGCATCACATCAAAAAGAGACATCACATCATAAGAACGCGTTCAGGAAGGCGACATCACATGATAACAAGAGGTGGCAAGAGACGGCATCACATCAAAAAAAGACATCACATCATAAGAACGCGTTCAGGAAGGCGACATCACATGATAACAAGAGGTGGCAAGAGACGGCATCACATCAAAAAAAGACATCACATTATAAGAACGCGTTCAGGAAGGCGACATCACATGATTAGAAGAGGTGGCAAGAGACGGCATCACATCAAAAAAAGACATCACATCATAAGAACGCGTTCAGGAAGGCGACATCACATGATAACAAGAGGTGGCAAGAGACGGCATCACATCAAAAAAAGACATCACATTATAAGAACGCGTTCAGGAAGACGACATCACATGATTAGAAGAGGTGGCAAGAGACGGCATCACATCAAAAAAAGACATCACATTATAAGAACGCGTTCAGGAAGGCGACATCACATGATAACAAGAGGTGGCAAGAGACGGCATCACATCAAAAAAAGACATCACATCATAAGAACGCGTTCAGGAAGACGACATCACATGATAACAAGAGGTGGCAAGAGACGGCATCACATCAAAAAAAGACATCACATCATAAGAACGCGTTCAGGAAGGCGACATCACATGATAACAAGAGGTGGCAAGAGACGGCATCACATCAAAAAAAGACATCACATCATAAGAACGCGTTCAGGAAGGCGACATCACATGATTAGAAGAGGTGGCAAGAGACGGCATCACATCAAAAAAAGACATCACATCATAAGAACGCGTTCAGGAAGGCGACATCACATGATTAGAAGAGGTGGCAAGAGACGGCATCACATCAAAAAAAGACACCATATTATAAGAACACATTCAGGAAGGCGACATCACATGATAACAAGAGGTGGCAAGAGACGGCATCACATCAAAAAAAGACATCACATCATAAGAACGCGTTCAGGAAGGCGACATCACATGATTAGAAGAGGTGGCAAGAGACGGCATCACATCAAAAAAAGACATCACATCATAAGAACGCGTTCAGGAAGGCGACATCACATGATAACAAGAGGTGGCAAGAGACGGCATCACATCAAAAAAAGACATCACATTATAAGAACGCGTTCAGGAAGGCGACATCACATGATAACAAGAGGTGGCAAGAGACGGCATCACATCAAAAAAAGACATCACATCATAAGAACGCGTTCAGGAAGGCGACATCACATGATTAGAAGAGGTGGCAAGAGACGGCATCACATCAAAAAGAGACATCACATCATAAGAACGCGTTCAGGAAGGCGACATCACATGATAACAAGAGGTGGCAAGAGACGGCATCACATCAAAAAAAGACATCACATTATAAGAACACGTTCAGGAAGGCGACATCACATGATTAGAAGAGGTGGCAAGAGACGGCATCACATCAAAAAAAGACATCACATCATAAGAACGCGTTCAGGAAGGCGACATCACATGATAACAAGAGGTGGCAAGAGACGGCATCACATCAAAAAAAGACATCACATCATAAGAACGCGTTCAGGAAGACGACATCACATGATAACAAGAGGTGGCAAGAGACGGCATCACATCAAAAAAAGACATCACATCATAAGAACGCGTTCAGGAAGGCGACATCACATGATAACAAGAGGTGGCAAGAGACGGCATCACATCAAAAAAAGACATCACATCATAAGAACGCGTTCAGGAAGGCGACATCACATGATAACAAGAGGTGGCAAGAGACGGCATCACATCAAAAAAAGACATCACATCATAAGAACGCGTTCAGGAAGGCGACATCACATGATAACAAGAGGTGGCAAGAGACGGCATCACATCAAAAAGAGACATCACATCATAAGAACACGTTCAGGAAGACGACATCACATGATAACAAGAGGTGGCAAGAGACGGCATCACATCAAAAAAAGACATCACATTATAAGAACGCGTTCAGGAAGACGACATCACATGATAACAAGAGGTGGCAAGAGACGGCATCACATCAAAAAAAGACATCACATCATAAGAACGCGTTCAGGAAGGCGACATCACATGATAACAAGAGGTGGCAAGAGACGGCATCACATCAAAAAAAGACATCACATTATAAGAACACGTTCAGGAAGGCGACATCACATGATAACAAGAGGTGGCAAGAGACGGCATCACATCAAAAAAAGACATCACATCATAAGAACACGTTCAGGAAGGCGACATCACATGATAACAAGAGGTGGCAAGAGACGGCATCACATCAAAAAAAGACATCACATCATAAGAACACGTTCAGGAAGACGACATCACATGATAACAAGAGGTGGCAAGAGACGGCATCACATCAAAAAAAGACATCACATTATAAGAACGCGTTCAGGAAGACGACATCACATGATAACAAGAGGTGGCAAGAGACGGCATCACATCAAAAAAAGACATCACATCATAAGAACGCGTTCAGGAAGGCGACATCACATGATAACAAGAGGTGGCAAGAGACGGCATCACATCAAAAAAAGACATCACATTATAAGAACACGTTCAGGAAGGCGACATCACATGATAACAAGAGGTGGCAAGAGACGGCATCACATCAAAAAAAGACATCACATCATAAGAACGCGTTCAGGAAGGCGACATCACATGATAACAAGAGGTGGCAAGAGACGGCATCACATCAAAAAAAGACATCACATTATAAGAACACGTTCAGGAAGGCGACATCACATGATAACAAGAGGTGGCAAGAGACGGCATCACATCAAAAAAAGACATCACATCATAAGAACACGTTCAGGAAGGCGACATCACATGATAACAAGAGGTGGCAAGAGACGGCATCACATCAAAAAAAGAAAATAAGAATAAGAAAATAATCAAGAGGTAATACTTTTCCCTTTCTTTTGTCTGTGTTTAAACTGTATTTTTAATGGTAACAGTTTAGACTCTGTGGCTGTTCAGACATAATGTGAACATCCCTCTTGAGGGATCCAATCAAAAGTGCTCTATTAACCTGCCAAAGTTAGCAGCAGCTGTTTCTGAAGACAGTGCTCTAACTGTTCTTTCCCCTAAACTACCAAACAGAACATCACCAGACTCTCTTAACAAATGTAGTGATTCTAAGATTTGTTTCATCAGGAGAAATTTAACAAACTTTGTGAAACAGCTACAACAAAGTCAAAATCAATGGTGCCTTCTTTTCAAATTGTTAACGAAGTTTCTTTTTGTTTTTTGTGAGACGATTTGCATGAAACTAACAGTGAGCTGCTCGAATTTTAAATTCAGATTTGTATCTGTAGTCCAGCTCTGACTGGTTCAGACTGATGCAATCTCCTGCAAGATAAGTTTAATCTATACCTGTGTGTGACGGCTCGAAGTCAGCTGGAGGCCCTGTGAGCCCTCCTGCACCACGACAAAACTCTTTACAGCCAACTAGCTTAGTGTAGGAAACATGTTATTGATATAAACATGTCACATTTTACAAAGACACTAAACAGTAACAATATAGGCTTCTTCTTTGAAGGCTTTGCCTGGAGAAAGTCCCCAGACTCCCTTTAAAATGCTACATTTTATTTACTTTGTGAAATGCTGTATTTGACAATTTTTAAATCATTTTTACCTTTTTGTAAATTCAGCAAATGTTCTTCATGGTTTCTGTCTTTCTTTGTGAAGACTGTTCTTCAGCGTTCTACGTTAATGATTGCATATATAGCAGGGCAATCCGATAACAAGTGGTCACTCGAGACACCTGTTAATGCCAGGTGTGATTTATCTAATTAAATTTTACCTAATCTAATATAAATGTGTCTGTGTTTTTTTATGTTTTACAGATCCCAGTCGTGTTGGATGAAGAATCTGGCCAGTTGAAATAGCTTTTAGTTTAGAAGTGGCAGTCAAAGTCATGTTTATTGTTTAACGACTTCCACATAAATGCTCAGCGTTAGCACATTAGTATATTGTATGGAATTGGGACTTGTTGTTTGTTTTTCTTATTTCCTTCCTTCCCTCTTCATTTATCCAAAAAATGGATGAGCTGAACCATCAGCAACAAACCAGAAACTAACATAAGGGATGCGTTTATTATGTTTTTTTTCTCATTATTATTGTGGTAACAGGTGTTATTATTTTAATTATTATTGGTAGTACTATTATAGGAAAAGGGTGTGGTTATTATGTAAGGGGTTGGTTTGCTGTGATTTAGCCTACTTCAGGACTTGCCTTACTTTCTGTACTGTTTGTTTTTCACCTTGATGCATGGGCTTGAAATTGACTTTATAGAGCCAAAAAGGCTACATGGTTGTAAAATTACCAGCCTCTCTGAGTTTTCTTAAGCTTTAAATGTTTTGTTCTAAGATTAAAAAAAAGGGTTGCAGTCCAAAAAAAAGATAATATGACAGTGTGACCATATTTATTGGGTTACTTGGTGTTAATTTAAGCCCTGCTGGTGTCTTTAGTCTTAACAAGAAACAAGATAATTGCATGATGAATAAAGAATTGAGAAACCTTCTTATAAGATCTGTGCTGTCTCTTCTTTTAATAAACTGTCTAGAAAACCCTGCTCAGAGGGACATGATATAAACACACTTTGTCACCTTGTTGGTGGTCAATATTTAAATTATATGCAGTAAAACATCAAGTAAAAGAGATCAGGGCTCAGGCCGGTAACGATTTTGGGGGGTAAAAAATTCAGATAACCCATATCAGCATATTACATTGTTCAAAATCAAATCAAATCAAATCAAATCAATTTTATTTCTATAGCCCAAAATCACAATCACATTGCCTCAGTGGGCTTTACAATCTGTACAGTGAACAACATCCTCTGTCCTTAGATCCTCGATTCCAGTGAGGAAAAACTTCACATGTTGATGGAAAAAAAACCTTTTAACAGGGTAAAAAAAACAATGGAAGAAACCTCAGGAAGAGCCACAGAGGAGGGATCCCTCTTCCAGGACGGACAGACATGCAATAGATGTTGCGTGTACAGAAAAGAGCAACAATTCACAGTTTACAAGGTACATCAACAGAAAATCTGATACAAGTTATGTAAAGTTAGTGGATTCAGGAGACGACAGAGCAGGACGAGGCATCACCAAGTGGAGCCCGAGCCAGACGACCTCCTGTCCACCATGTTGACCTGGAAGAGGGCAGGACACACAAGATAATTAAGGATCTGTAAAAACAAATAACTTATTTGTATGTGGAGCATTTTGAAACTCTGACATTAGGCATTTTTCTGACTGCAAGGCATGTCGACATGAATATAGCTTATATTTACAAATGATGAATTTATCATCATCTTGATCATCTTGATAATAGTTCTGTGTTTAAGCAACACGATAAATAAATTCACTGGCAAAACATTTGAAATGCACCTCTCTGAGTCCTTTAAACGTTAATTCACCTTTTCTCTACTCTGTCATTCTGAACCAAACTCTGACCAGAAACGCCATGTCTTGCTTAACGTTATCCAAACATGTCATCTTTTGCATTGTCTCTTTTTGTGTGTATCAAACAGTCAAGAGATGACAAATGCCTCTACTGTTTGTTGCAGGGGGAACTTTCAACGTTACATAAGTTAATCCAATGAGACACCCGGTGCTGCTGTGACAATAGCCTAAATGTGCTCAGTCATAAGGTTAATGGTTCATGGCAGGTGAAATTACGATCAGTAAAAGTGACATGACGGGTGTTGCAGAAGACTACAGGATTGGTATGTTAACGTTACGTTCTGGCCCGGTATAAAACAGTGGACAGAGCCACTTTGACCTCATACAGGCATCTGCAGGATCTAAATCAGAATCAGAATTCCTTTATTGTCCCACAAATGGGGAAATGTCTTTGTCACAGCAGCCATAGGACAGCAATATTACAATAAACAATAATAATAGTTAAAAAATAAACAATATAATAAAAAGGTAAGAAATAGAATAGACTCGAATATACACCAATCAGACATAACATTATGACCACCTGCCGAATATTGTGAAGGTTCCCCTCGTGCAGCCAAAACAGCTCTGACCTGTCCAGACATGGACTTCAGACCTCTGAGGGTGTCCTGTGTTGTCTGGCACCAGGGCGTTTATAGGGGATCCTCTGGGTCCTGTATGTCCATGGATCAGACCTGCTCCAGCACGTCCTACAGATGCTCTATCAGATTGCGACCTGGGGAATTTGGAGGCCCAGTCAACATCTTGGGCCCTTTATCGTGTTCCTCGAGCTGTTGCTGATCAGTGTTTTTGGAGTGTCGGGGCACACTGTCCTGCTGGGGGGCCACTGCCATCAGGTATATATATATATATATATATATATATATATATATATATATATATATATATATATATACCTGATGGCAGTGGACCAAATAGGAAAATTACTCATATAAATAACAATATCCCTAACTTATTGTGAGTAGTGTGTGTATATATATATATATATACACATATATATATATATATATATATATATATATATATATATATATATATATATATATATATATATATATATATATATATATATAACGGCTGTTTCTGACTAAGGATTTTCATAGCCGAATCTGATTCGTCAGATTTTGCCATAGTCGACTGATCGTCGAACCTTTTTTTTTTCATCGTTTTGGCCGACCGCACGGATCCTGAAAACGCAGCGCCTGAAAATGGGTCTCAGGGTGGAGACATCCGAAAACGCAGCCCTCCCGTTGTCATGTGGACGGCGAATCCGCATACTTTCCAAAACGATGACGCCATCGCTCCACCCCTCGACCTCTTGCCTCTGACCTCTGAACCCCGCGACGTCTCATAACAACAACAACAACAACAATGGCGGCCTACATGCTCGTGTTCGTGCCGCAGAAGATATTGAGCTGTCTTGCATCTTACTTGCATTGAGTTGAGTGTGAGTCTCAGCAGCAGTTCGACCTCATTAACGGTCCACACGAACGATTCTGGTTTCCTTGCACTCGCCATTTTCACCTTCTTCTTCTTGTGTTTGGTTTCTACGTCTACTGTCTGTTTGTTTACAGCGTGCAAGCTTTCTGCGCATGCTCTGTGTCTTCTTCTCCGTTTTTGGTGAATGTCAAGCGCCACCTATAGGCCTGGAATATGAACTACAGCGTTTTCGGTCATTTTCAGTGGATCTGTGTATTCGCAAATATTCTTAAAACGATGACGAGGAAGACGGAGGAAAAAAAGATCGTTTTCGCCCGTGTGGACAGGGCGTTAGTAGCCATTGTGAGCCAATAAATCTGTAAACGCTAACGGTCCTGTAGTGTGCTGCTCACCTCCACTCATTTGGATTGTGCAACTGCAGTGGGTGATTTATCAATACGTAGTAAGAAGCAAAGACTACTATTTAAACGCACACATCATTTTGAACTCTTTATTAACAGAAAGTAGGCAGATTTTGTATCAAAATAGGCTTTTATATAACGAAAAAAAGACATTCTATGTAACAATATATGCTCAGCAGCCGTGGGCACCCCCATATAGTCAGAATGGTACGGTCTTGTTTACATAACATTTTTGGACCATTCCACTACGAGGTTCATTGTCGAATCAGACCTCTCCGAATCGAATCGTCGAATAGTTGACTGGTCTCACTGTGTACAGTGTGTCTTACATATTGGGGCCAATACCAAAAAACTAAAAGACAACCCTTTTCAATGTGGCATCAATTTCAACATTCTGTGGGTATAAAAAGCTGGTATTGTCAGTAAGTCATTCCAAGTTCATCATTCAAACAGCCATGAACACACAACGTCACTTAACGGGCGAGCAGCGCCACCTGGCCATAGCGCGCCTTCGGGTCGGTGGCAGGCAGTCAGATGTTGCTATCGAACTTGGTGTGTCTCAAAGTGTCATCAGCAGACTTGCATCAAGACACAGAACTACTGGCAGAGTTCGTGACAGACCCAGGAGTGGAGCCCCACGAGTGACAGACCGCAACGATGACCAGTACCTAAGGACCTATGCACTCAGACATCGTTATGCAACTGCCACACAGCTGCAGGCCCAGTTACGAGATGTGAGGGGTACTAGGGTTTCCAGACAAACCATTCGAAACCGACTCCACCGCTTTGGCTTGAATGCCAGACGACCGTTGCAGCTGACTCCACTGACACCAAGACACCGCCATGAATGTTTGCAGTGGGCACAAGACCATGTGACCTGGACAATGCAGCAGTGGTCTACCGTCCTGTAAACTGATGAGAGTCGGGTCACCTTGCACAGAAATGATGGTCGTCAGCGTTGCTGGAGAAGGTGAGGTGAGTGATACGCCGAGGTCAACATGGTCCCCAGGGCTCCCTTTGGTGGAGGAGGTGCAACAGTCCGGGCAGGCATCACCAGTCAGCGCAAAACAGATTTGGTTATTGTAGATGGCTCAGTCACTGCACGTTCTTACCTCAGAGACATCATAGAACCCATCATCATCCCCCAATTCCGCCAGCACACCCCCAACTTTCTGTTCATGGATGATAATGCTCCACCACGTCGTGCCAGAATTGTCACAGCTCGACTTCAGGAAGTCGGAGTGCCTCATATGGTATGGCCAGCAATGTCCCCTGACCTGAACCCCATAGAGCACGTCTGGGACCAGCTGAAGCAGAGACTGGATGATCGTACCCCACCCCCACGTGACCTGGCAGAACTGCGTGTAGCACTTGTGGAGGAGTGGAACGCATTGCCTCAGAACAACATCATGAGGCTAGTGAGGAGCATGAGACGTCGCTGTCAAGCTGTCATTGCGGCAAATGGTGGAAACACCCGCTAATGACATTGTCAATTTTTGTTATTTGGGGCTATCCTTGTTATTGTCTAAATTTTTGGGGTAATAAATATTAAACTAATGAAAATGGTGTTTCTTCTCATTCATTATTAGTAATATCAAAGGGAACTTTTACTTATTTCATTAAAATTCAGACCAAATAGGAAAATTACTCATATAAATAACAATATCCCTAACTTATTGTGAGTAGTGTGTGTGTGTATATATATATATATATATATATATATATATATATATATATATATATATATATATATATATATATGTATGTATGTACCATGGTCTGGGGGAATACTCGATTCTGATTGGCTGCAGGGTGTCCATTAACCCCTGATATATGGACACCTACTAAGTAGTTCCAGTCAAATTGACTGTTCACTGCTGTAAATCAATGCGCTAGCTGGCATATCAAATCTGAATATTTTATTTCCAGCACTGAGTTCAGTCCGTCAGTCCTTCAGTGTCTTATCCTCTGAACACCACAGGGTGGCGACTGTAACACACAAGCTGCAGAAAGTTCACTTCCCCTCTAAACTTACTGATATGCGAATAATCTCACATCCCGTTCTGCTTCAGGCTGCGGCCACAGTAACGTTACACGCGGCCGGTCATTTGTTCGTGAAAATCTTGCTATTGATTTGGGGACAATGACATGACTGGATAGTTAGCTAATCGTGTTAGCTAGCATACTGTCAAATTATATTTACTGTCTGTCAACCGTACGCAGTGTTATTGACTTTGAATCTTGCTAGCATAACGTTTCTGGCTCATCGCTGAGCGGACTAGAATATCTCCCGTTGCCAAGTCGTATCTATGGTCCGTCCTATTTACTGGAGGAGTGAACAATGCTTCCGTTGCATAAGAACCTTACGGGAGAGTAATGATTGTTCCAGGTGTTAGTCAAACCCTCAGGCGTTACCAGGGAAACTAAGTTATGGCTTGTGAAAAACTTTATATTTTGATTGTAAAACGCATGAAAATGTAAATTAATGGTCCGAATTTCTTTTCTTTGGCAAGTGACCATGGTATCAGCAGGATAATGCCCGACAAGATGTCCATAAACAGAAGTTAACGGACTCCGCGTCGTCCATTAACTCCTGTTTATGGACACCTCGTCGGGCATTATCCCTTATATATATATATATATATATATATATATATATATATATATATATATAGATATATATATATATATATATATGACCGGCTGTTAGGCTACATCACAATAGATGATAGATATTTTAGATAGATATCTATATTGTAAGGATGACTATTAATACTTAGATAAAATATGAACAGAATTAGATTTCTGATCGATAATCATCAGTAATGTAGATCAAATGCTGGATAAAGATTAGAAGTGTTACACAAACAAGTAGAAAAGTCTGGTAGTTCACTTTATTGTAATGCAGCCTTTTACAACCAGGCGAAGACAACACTTGTGTCACATACTCATATAACCAACATCGAAGACGATGTACAGTCTGATGTCAGGATAACAATAAAATATAAATGTTTTTTCCAGCCACTGTCTTATACAGAAAGAAACATAGGCAGAAATCCCGGGGGGGGGGGACAGGGGGGACATGCCCCCCCTCCAGTAAAGCTGTCCCCCCCTAGAATAATTTGAGACACAATTAATAATTTTTGAACAACGCAGTAGCATTTATTGAAAGCACAATGTAAGCAATGCTCATTATATTCGCACAATAATGTGCTATTTACATCTTCAAAGATTTAGTCCCTCCCCCCTCCCATTCTTACAAATGGTTGAGTCCACCCCACACTCTTTCCAACGGGCGGAGCTAGCAGCTGCAGCAGCGTGTGGACGGAGCCTGCTACTCCCACCGTGCTTCGCAGGGTAAGAGGTCTATACCACACAGACATAGTTACATAAGTTACAACAACACACATCCCATTTACAAAAAGCGCCAGGTCCAGGCTGTCTGCAACTTTTATCATAGGCTTACTGTTTACTGTCCCCCCCAACTATGAAATGGGATTTTCGCCCCTGGAAAGAAATGTATTAGAACCAACAGGTGGTTATTAAAAGCATAAATGTATATACGATTCTGTTTCTATTGCTTACCTTTTTATTATAATGTTCATGTCTTTACTATTATTATTGTTTATTGTTTATTGAATTGTCCTTTGGCTGCTGTGAAACAGAAATGTCCCCATTCAGAATAAAGGAATTCTGGTTCTGATTCTGGGTTAGTTGTTCCCGTGCTCATGATCTACAGTTTACACTATGAACTACAGTGGAAGTCAACACCTGTTCTTCATTTGTTTGCCTGAAGTTACATAGTTTAGTCAAACACCTTGTTCTCTCACAGTCGAGGCAGTCGGAGGGAACCAGAGACAGGTGAAAGATGGACCGTGTAGCGCTGACCCTGCTCACCTGTGAGTATGTTTATGTCAGGTACGCTGTGAGTCTGACAAACTTTTCATTTTAAGTCAGAAGTGTAATAGTCTACTTTACTTCTGGGGTAATCTGTTTCCTGATGTAAAATGTAACTTCTAACATTTACAGCTAATGCTCAGAGAAAGTTCAGCAGTTGAGAATATATACTGTGTGTGTGTGTGCGTGTGTGTGTGTGTGTGTGTGTGTGTGTGTGTGTGTGTGTCTTTCAGTTCTGGCCGTTGTGCTCATCCTGTCTTCAGTCACCGGTGAGTGTTGATATTAGTGGTGTACTGATATTCAGTTTGTTATTTAACTGATTCACTATTTAAAGTCTGGTGACCTTTTATCTTCACACACTGAGCAGCAGTGGATGTATTGATCGACAGGTGTTGTCTGTGAATCAGAGCCTGATGTATCAGCATTTAATCTCCATTGATTATTTATTCAATCCTGCATTGAAACCGGGAGCTTCATTAAGATCAGGAAGAGAGAAACCTGTGAACCAAAACATTTACAATGTAAGAACAGACTGACAAACATCGGTGCTGTCAAACTTTCTCAAAATACCATTACAATGTTATTCTTTATTATTTTCAATGATAATGTATAAAGCTCAAATTTAGGCTATTGTGGATATTTCGACCTGTAGACTGTGGTGGAGTGGTCAAGTCTGTAGTCCTAAAACACAGAAATCAGTTATATCAATTATATTATTATTTTTGCACATTTGGTTCCCTCGTCTCAAAGTCTGTGAGGTTTTTATTGGTTTTCAGTTAAATGAAACGCAGCGCTGCTCTGTCAGAATAAAACACATAAATACGGCGTGGCGGGAGTCATTCACATAAACTAACTATTAGAACAACATGTTCTAATAGTAATTTCAGCATTCAATTAGTGTTTTTTAAATGTTCTTTTGAACTACTTTGGAGCTCATTCTGTTTGTGTGCAGAAAAGTATTCAAACCCACTTTTACCAAGTTTAGTGTGAGCAGGAGGCACAACTAATGTCAAAATGTTGTGTGACCTGACTGAAGGCCAAGCCAGCTCTGAATTATCATGGCCGTCAGTTCCATCTCCTGTGTCATCATCAGAAGTGAAGGAGAGCAACAGGTAAGAGAATACAGCTACATATATAACCAGAAAGAAACAGTTCAGTATTGTTTCTGTATTTCTAAACCTGCTTTCTTCCTCCTCAGAGTTTTTTTTCACACCACTATAAAAACAAAAGCAGCTCGTCAATTCAGAGCAAAATCAGCACATATTGATAACAGCAGTGAAGAAGAGCACAAGAGGTCGGTGACTCCACCTTCACCTGTTTCATCTTCCCTTTTTCTCCATCCTCCCTTTCAAAGACTCCTTCCAGCGTAACATTCGACTGATAGTACAAATATTTGTAGTGTCATCTAACCTCCCTGTTTATCTCTCCGGCAGTGAAGAAATCCATCCAGCACCTCCAGGAAAAAGGAAACTACCAACATTTCCATTAGGATTTCCCCTTTTCAACAACCTGTATCCTGTTCAGAGCACACGTCCCTCCTCATTTGAGGGCGTTATCTGCGAAGGGAAATCTGGTCAATTCCGATGCCGTGAGTCTCACACACATTCATCATGTTTTCTCTCTCAGTGTCTGTCTTACGGCAAATTATTCACGCGTCTAGATTACATACAAAGTCAATGAAAAGACGTTAACAGATGTGAGTTCGAGGGTATTTGCTTAAGTTGAAAATATTGAACTCAAGCAAGATCTTACGCTGTGGTGTGAAAGCCTATCAGCGCGCACGTTCACACTGAGGTCATGACGTTAACATGCTGATGTCCATTTGTTCATGAAAAGCAATGTGTCTACTTGTATCTAGACAGGAAGTCAGACTACTTGGTAAGTCATGGAATTGTGTGTTAGCACAGCATAGCCCTGATCAACCCGGAACGAGCATTTTAAAAGATGTTCGCTTGTCGTCTGGCTGATTTCAGGATCCTTTTGATCCAAGCGAAAATGACTAATCCTGCGATCAATCGTCTGCTCTTCTGTTTCTCTCTTAAGTTCATAGGAAGACAATAAAGATAGAGTCAGCGGTCTACGGTCGTCAGAAAGAAAACGTGTGTTTGAGCTCCAAGCTGTACGGGACAAAGCAAAGCACCAGCTGCCGGCGTGACGTCACTACGACCCTGGGCAATCTGTAAGACATCACTAACTGGATTTACTCTTTTTACAGGTCAAACATCTGCAGCCCTGTCGTCAAGATATAATGTTAGCAGACATTTGTACCAAACGTGTCATATTACGTTCACATTATATGATTATTTGCCACCGTTGATATCGGGCGGAGGAGGAGGATGGTGGTGTCGTGAAAACTGGGAAGTCTTTAAGGAGAGCTTTGACACATTACAGTGGTTTTTGTTGTGACCCAGAGTTGCAACAAAAATGTTTTTCCAACCCCGACCAAGTGAGTTTTTGTACCTAAAACTCCGCAGAGCATAAGCACAGTGTGAAATACAAACTTCAACCTAAACAAACGTAAACACCCAGATCTACATCCGCACCAAACCCACCCAAAATCCTCCACTCAACCACATCGAAACCTGCATCTCTGCAATAAAAACATGGCTGTCCCAGAACTTCCTCAAACTCAACAGTGACAAAACAGAGCTCCTCCTCATTGGCACCAAATCCACTCTAAACAAAACTGGTCCATCTCACTTACCATCGACAGCTCGATCATCTCTCCCTCCCCCCTTGCACGCAACCTTGGCGTTATCCTGGACCCCACCCTCTCCTTTGATCTCCATGTCCGCTCCATTGTCAAGACCTCCTACTTCCACCTCCGCCGCATCGCCAAAATCAGACACTGCCCCTCCCCCCTGCTGCTGAATCCCTCATCCACGCCTTCATCTCCTCACGTCTTGACTACTGCAACTCCCTCCTCACTGGCATCACCTCTCATTCCCTCCATAGACTTCAAACGGTCCAAAACTCTGCTGCTCGCCTCCTCACTCACACCCGGTCCAGTGAACACATCACCCCCGTTCTCTACACCCTCCACTGGCTCCCTATCAAACAACGCATCGACTTCAAAATACTCCTCCTGACCTTCAAAGCTCTCCACCACCTGGCCCCACCCTACCTGTCTGACCTCCTTATCCCCCACCGCCCCTCCCGACCCCTCCGATCCTCCTCCTCTCTCACTCTGACTATACCACCATCCAAACTCAAAACGTTCGGACACAGAGTCTTCTCCAGAACTGCACCCCGACTCTGGAACTCTCTCCCCCAGCCCATCCGTGACTCTCCATCACTTACCACATTTAAAACCTACCTCTTCTCACAAGCCTACGATCTCCCCTACCCATAACTACATTCATTCCTGACCTCTCCCCCTGATCCCCCCCTCCTTCCACTCTCCTCACTCATCAGCCCCCCCACTGCTCTTCAATCCACCCCCCCACCTCTTAACTATTGTTGTACCTGTTTCTGTCTGTTTGTCTGTATCAGCATTATCTACTCCATGCCCACCATTGCTTTTGTCTCCCTGTCATGCTTTGTCTTTTGTTATCCTTGTTTGCTACTTGGTGTATTATCTGTGTCTACTACATGTGTGTCTGTGTATTACAAGTGTCTGCTATATCTCTGTAAGCGACTTTGGGTCCTTGAAAAGCGCTATACAAATTAAATGAATTATTATTATTTAATATTATTAAAGTCCCAACATAAGGTTCAGAATCAGAAATACTACATTGATCCTTGAGGGTAAAACTCCATGTTGCAGTTCCTCCTTTAACAATAGAAAACTTCACATTGTCGATATAAACAAAATCTAAAAAAGAGAGAGACCACTTTTAACTTGTCTGTGGTTTTGCAGAAACATACTTGGCTAACATTTATTCTGGCGACTTGGTTGACATTTTAAGAAAGGTTCATGTCAAAGTACAAGACAAGTCCAGGTTTGAATTAAATGGCCTCAGTGTTTTATCATGGTGGAGGGGTTTCCATGTCACCTGCAGACTTTGCTGTCAGAGGAAGAAGTCGTAAAGGTACAGTTCACCCAGAAATGAAGACTCAGTCATCAACTCCTCACCTTGATGATATAAAGTCAGGTGAAGTGTGGTAGTCCACAGAACAGTTCTGGAGCTTCACAGTAAAACAGAGTTGCAGCATTCTGCTGAACAACTGAAGCAGCTGAGACGTGATCACAGTCTCCAGAACCCCCCACTCACAAACTGATCCGAGGAGACGTTACTGGCACCATTTTTCAAGCTGAAATCCTCACTGTAGCTGCAAAGCTACAAATGTGTTAGCATGCACGCCGTCTGTGGCAGACAAGCTCGACAGTGGTAGTTTTTCTCAACAAATTCTCAGGAGAGGAAACAAGGTCTTTAGTTTAGCGAAGAGATGCCAGGATTTCACAGTGGAGGTCTGAAAAATGATTCAGATGAATCCATTGAAGAGGCTTTGTTGAACACTTTTAGATTATGCTCGGCAGAGTCAGCAGGTTTTACACTAACTTGTGGAGTCCATGCCAGCTTGACTGCATGTAGCCATGAAAGAAAAAAGAGGACATCCCAAAAACATTCACAGACAATTAAAAAAAAATATTACACTGGAAACAAATGCAAAATGGAAGTATTTTAACTCATGACGAGAGGCTGTTGGAGCCTGCAGAATAACAGCATCAGTCTTCTCCTTCAGGTGTGACGGTAACACTGTGTGTTACGTCCATGTGACCAATGCAGTGATGGGAGGAGACCCGTGTCCACACACCTACAAATACCTGTCCTTCAGCGCCCGCTGTGTCTAACAGGTGAGACGTCCACCATCATCATCATCATCATCATCATCACATACACACCTGCACTGTACAAGCTGAGGTAAGTCTCCATGAGCTGATCACTCTGATCTCTCCATGTTTTAATATTTCCTCCAGCTCGACCAGGACGAGGAGCTGAACTGAACGTGAACTGATGAGTCGGATCAGCTCCATCTTCAGACCTCATATCAAGTTACTTTATCATCAGCCAAGATCATAACTGTCCGCAGTGATGAGTTCAATTGTTCATCTACTATGTGATCTGTGAAACAGAAACATGTTATGACTGATATGATTAATATCAAATAAAGCAGTGAATCTGTCACTGAGCTGCAGTCGTTTATTTAATCATGGAGCCTCGTGAAAAAGCACAAATCATCCTGAAGGTAAAACCAGACAAATCACACAGAATACCACTTAATATGTAATGTTGCTTTAAAGGGGCGCTGTGTAGTTTAGGAGAAGAACCTCAAACTCAGAACTGTAATATTTACATATTAACGACATAATAATACAAACACAGAAATGTGTATTTTCTCCATAAGTGACTAAACAAGCTGTTCTCAGAGGATTATGATAATAACAGTCCGATCACAGTCACTAAACGTGTTTCCTCTGCCTTATTTGTGGTGCTGGAGGCTTTTAGAGTGCTATTAGATATTGGACACTTGGACACATTATATGTTTTTCTGTGCTGTTAATTGGACTCACAGATCGGTGTGGGGAGACAGATCTCTGTGTTCTGAAGTAACGAGCAACTCTGTTAATGAGCAGACAGCTGCTGGAGCTGGTGAGCTCTGGAGGGAAACACTGAGAGTGAAGCAGCTGCTGCTAAACCACCGACTGTAACGCTCTTAATGGACGGACAGCGCAGGATAACAGACAGAAATCTCTGGTCAGATTGAACACAGACACGTTCGCCATCACTGCCGGTTGTTGCTCACTGTTTTGCAGCTCATGTATTGTAAACTGTTCTGGGTGAAAGAACCCAAACTCAGCTGAATAACGTGAGGTGAACTTCTCTTCTCAGGTGTGAACACAGGTAGCCTGTTAGCCTGAGAGCTCAGAGGAATATAAGGTGCCAGAACACTGTTAGAAGCTAGAAGGGTGGCAGGGTCCGCCACATATAAACACAGTCAAACACTATGAATTTGTGTTGTCAGTCAATGAAGATCTCCATTGAAACTACCTGTGTGCATCTATAATCTCAAAAAAATAAAAACAGGCAGCTTCTCTGGATGATACATAACAACCCTAATGTAACGTTACCTGGAGGCAACAGGTGACACCTACCTTGCTGTCCTCACATGTTCTCTGTTGCTTATTAATGTGACACTAAAAGTAAAGAGAAGAGACAGGTGTTGTAGCTGCAGGTGACTCAGCTGCTCACTGTCAAATATTACCCATCAAACAGCCCGGGGCGCTGACTCAGCAGTAAAACCATCTGAGCTAGAAAAACTTTGTGTTCTTGATCAAATACAAAAAAAACAAACAGAAAATAGTTACCTGAGGCACCTCAACAGGTACTGCTTAACTTAAAGAAAGTTCAACATAAATATCATGAGTTTCACCTCAAGATCAACATGTTTTTAAGCCCTTCACACCTGCAGCTCGCTATAGAAGTCAAAGCTGTTTTTAACTTTGATAAACATTTGTATTGAAGTTCAGTTAATAGGAGCTAACTGCAATTTTTATTATTATTATAAGTGAACTAGAGGAGAAGAGATAATCATCTGCTTAGAGAAATAAATCAGGACAACCCTTGAAAATTCTTATAAAACAAACTTCTCTGGTGCAACTCTGGAAGAAATCACCAAGCTGACATTTGAACATAACATCATATTAACTGAACGTGTTCCGGTTCCGTGCAAAACACAACAGAAATACTTTGAATCTGGGGACAAACCACAGAGATTAGAACGAGACAACTAAGGCTTCCCATCCATAAAGTCAGAGACAAGAATGGTAAATTAACAACGTCCACAGGTGAGAATAACAAATGCTTTCCTAAATTTGACCAGTGCTTGTATAAATCTGAATGTTCTGTCACTCCAGTAAGTCTCAATGAATTTCTAGCAGTATTGCAGCTTCCTGCGCTGGATGATGGAGCTGTACGGGCTCCAGAGGCCGAGATAACCCACAAAACAAAGCTCCTGAGCCAGACGGGATTAACATTGAATTGTATAAATCATATACCGAACACATCTACAGGCACACAAAGCTGTTGAAATAACGCATAATGCTGCTCTAAATGGAAATGAAGATTCTGAGTGAACTAATCCACCCGACCCATCAGGCTTTTACCTGGTCACCATATTTACTCTAACCTACGCCGTCTTTTCAAAATAATGCAAATCAATGAGACAAAACACGACAACAATACACTGCAGTAAATGGATCCAAATATAAACCGCCACCAAAAAGCCACAAATAATGCTCAGAACAGCACCAAACTTCAGCAACAGTACAAATAGGGTCTCAGCACATAGTCCGGGGCATCTAACCTCCGCTAGCTTAGCTGGATTTCTATTGTGAAGCTAAAAACAGATTTCAACTCTCCTCCATCAGCTTCCGGGTCGGGGAAGTCCCGATGCGTCGATTACCGAGTGCGGTTAGAAATGCTCAATTCCGTTCTTTTCCCTGTCCGCTCTCGATAATAACTGTTATAAACTGGCAGGTAAGACACATATGAACTTTGATTGCTTTTCCATGGAGTCATAATCATACATTTTCATCCATGAGCCGCGGAACTCTACTGCACTCGGTAATCGACTCGTCGGGACTTCCCGTCAACAGGAAGCTGCTGCAGAAGAGTGGTAAATTTAGTCAGCTTTTCAGTAGAAATCCAGCTAAGCTAGCGGAGGTTAGATGCTCCGGACTATGTGCTGAGACCCTGTTTGTACTGTTGCTGAAGTTTGGTGCTGTTCTGAGCATTATTTGTGGCTTTTTGGTGGCGGTTTATATTTGGATCCATTTACTGCAGTGTATTGTTGTCGTGCGGTCGTTTCTGAGGTTGATAAAACTCCGTAAATTAGCGGTCTGCTAACTTGATCTCTCGAGAGGGAGTCTAACACAGTTTCACGGTGATTTAGACCATGGATTAAACTTACACCGGAATATCCCTTTAAGTGGAGGGTTTGGCCTCCCTCGTTTTCAGCTCTATTTCTGGACAGCAAACCTGAGAGTTCTGTCCCTGCAGCGCAAAGGTCCAACAGCGGATCCAACTCTAATTTCAGAACCCTCTTGGCTCCAGATTGAACAGGCAGCCTGTGGAAGGACATCTCTTCAAGGCCAAACTCCCAACATACATAACGAACCCTGTCATTCTAAACACCTCGAGAACATGGAAGCAAATTCAATCTTTACTAAATCTCTCCACAGTCTACCTAGACGGCCCTATTTGCAAAAATCATGCTTTCATTCCAGGTTTAAATGACTTTCTCTATCTGGAAGGATAAAAACATTGTCAAAATTTGAGATTTGTGCACAGAGGGGAAACTTGCATCCTTCCAACAACTGCAACAGTCCCACAACATGCCATCATCACATTTCTTTTAGATATCTCCAAATGAAAAGCTACATTAGGACCCACTTACCACACTGAAACCAGGCCGGCACACACTGTACTGAACAGCATTGTTCGCCATGATTTTAACTGCAAGGGATCATCTCAATTCTACACTCACTCCTGCAGGCCCACTCTGTATTGTCCGATGATAAATTAGAGGAGCTGGGTGCCGAAATTATTGATGAATCATGAAACGCAATTCTAAATAAGATACACAACAGTTCCATAAATGTGTGCACCGCCTACACTCCGTCTGGACTCCCATGTTCCACCATATATCAAAGTCCTATAAGATAACAATAGCACCAGACCCTCTTGAAGCCATAGACAACCACACTGCTCAGACCATCTCATTCTGCTCTCTACTAGCTAAACGCCTCATTTACAACAATGGAAATCTGAGTTCAGCCCATTCCACCAACAGCTGAGCGAGTTTGGAAATGTAATTCATGTGGAGCGCCTTCGTTACAGCCTCGCCAACAAAGACAATGTTTTCTTCAAAATCTGGAAACCACTTCTCATCACATGGTTGGCAGCCCAATAGTGATCGTTTGATACCTGTAGATCTCATGTCCTTGATAGTACGCGATACGGTCTTACTCATGGTATTATACATTCATATAACTGCAGTTGTCAATGTCAGTGCTTTTATTTATTAATTTATTTATTGTTTCTCTCTTTCTTTGCTGTTCTTTTTTTCTGTTGCCTTTCCATACAGAATAATTTCTATTACTCAAGCTATGTAGATTCCTTATTATTATGATTTATTTTCTTTCTCCTTGTATTTACATCATGTTCCATTTTCTTCTTTGTGCTTTGTTTAAACTGAACATCATCTTACTTTGACTCTGTTTCTCACAGAGGCTTGTTATAGCAATGCACATGCTCCATGTCCTTGAGAAACCCAATAAACATACTTTAAAAAATAAAAACAAGTGAACTACTATCATTATCACCACATGTTGGCTCATGTAGTTCTGTACCTAAAGGTCAGCATGGCCTTTCATTAATCCTGTAGCGCCCACCTGTGGACAAACACAATACTGCATCACAGCCCAGCTACAGCAGAGCTGACAAACACAAAAAAGCATTTTTAAAAAAGCAAATAAAAGTCCAGTCCAGTTTCTGACACTGCAAATGTTGCTGAAAATCTACTAAAAGAAAAAAGATAAAATAAAAATCATTAAATAAAGTTCCCCAACCTTTTCAGCTTATATTGTTATGTCGAATTAACATCACATAACATATATAACGTATATATATATATTAATTAATGATACCAAAGATGTTGCTGATCCATTTTCACGTTGGTATATACATTTGAACATGATTATTACAGTTATATGCCATGTTTACCGTTTTGAAGTCTCTACAAATGGATGATAACTATAATTACGATCGTATGAAGTTATTTCTACCGATCTTTGTTAAATGTCAAATATATTTACTATGGAAGTCTAAAAATATGTAAATAAATGATGTAATAATTGATAATTGTGCCTCCGCGTCGGGGAATCGAACCCCTATCCTAACGAGGACTGCAGGAAGGGATGCAGTACCGACCTCAACCGGTTTTTGTGCTAGTGGCGCTGTTTCAACGGCAGCCTAATTAGTAGGATATGTCTGTTGAACATTGAACTCTGGTATAATGTATCATAATGAGGCTCAGATCTATTATGTTATTCTGCTCGGACTGTGGTGGATCGAAGTCAAAAAGCATAAAGTATGTTTCCGCCCGGTTTCGAACCGGGGACCTTTCGCGTGTGAGGCGAACGTGATAACCACTACACTACGGAAACGGTCCTTAACTATACCAAGTCAGACTAGTTGTCCTTGGACTAAAAATTCATCGAATAAGCTCAATATGGAGCATTCATATCAACATATTCACCTAATTAACCTTTTCAATAACATTTCCTTCTCGCCACTTCTTAGACATTAACAGATCCACCAGTTGGATGTTCAGTAAGATCAATGCATGAATTAAACCATCACTTTTCAATCTACAGCCACAAGACAGACATGTTTGTGTTTGATGACCGTATACTGACTTTTCTTCTTCACCTCCAACTCTGTACACAAGTTTGACACCCAGATTAAGAGTTTCATAATATGAGTGATTGGCAGACGCTGACCTTCGACTTTATATTACCAGTCTTAGGACAATTATTTTTGCAAAGGTGTGTTGATGGATTTCAGTGTATTCATTAGAGATAAATTAGTACCTTCAGCCAGAAAGCACATGTTCTCAGTAAACAGATCCCTGGGTGTGTTGGCAGTCAACCACCCTCATACCTGAATGTCAACTTCCACAAAAGACACGTTAACCGGCGTCACATCGATCACATCCAGGGGAAAAGCCTTTTTAATTTGGCAGCAAAAATTAGCCTTACTTTGTGCTTAAACACTTCCAAGTTTTGTGACAAAGAATAATTTTCTTTAGCATTTTGAAGTCCTAAAACGCCGCAAGAATTACAAAATTTCAACAAAAGGCTACTTCAACCACAATTATTAATTTAACAGTAACATTAAGCATTAAATTGACAGCAACATTAAACATTAGAAGTACACAGATTATTCCAAACGAGAATGTTTATTACTAATAAATTGCCAGACACTAGCTGAGGAGACTCCAGTGTCCTGAAGTCTGTCCAGAGGAAACTAAGCAGACATTTAACTTCAGAGCAGATATTTCTAAAACCAGCAGGACTCAACGAACACAAACTAAAACATAGAAACTTAAACAGTTTGCTTATATAAAAAGGAGGTATGCAACTTTAACAGGAAGTCCACAGTTACGTGTGGTCTAATAATCACCCCCCTCCCCCCACACACGTGTATGCCGTTAGCTCCCTGGTATAATCAGAGCGTCCTGAAAGAAAGGAGCTTGCAGTTTTAAAGAATTATAAACGCATTAAAATAGTTTTGAAACACTTGATTCCACATTAACAGGGGGAAATACCAAATGGCTCATTGAGGGGGATGCAAACACAATTCTTGAGTTATGCAGATAACCTTCGTTATTAAATTTAACATTTCATTATTACAGATCATTGGGTTGTGTGGCTATAAAAAAAGAAAAAAGAAAAGACAAATCAAACTGAAGTTCAAATCTAAACCCATTCAACAACTTTTTAATCTTCCACCCCAGAACCTGGAAACATCAGAACAAAAAAAGTTACTGAAAACGGTTTTTATTTGTCAAAAAAGCTCCTTTACAGCGCCAAGATTTTCAACCTGTAAAGTCAGCCAACATGTAAAATACAAGCCTTACAATACATTAGAATCAAAACGGGTACCAAAAAGTACAGTAAAAATTACACTTCCATCGTTTGGAAATGTGGAGGGGATGAAAAAAAAAAACACCAAAGGGAAAAGTAAAACCTAAAAATGATAGGATTAAAAAAAAAAAAAGAAAAAAAAAGGAAAAGTTACATTTCAGTTGTTTTCTGTACAAATGGTCTTCTGTCATAAAAGAGGTCGAGTCATGCCCAGTGTGTCCGTCCAGCCGTCGGTCTCACTGGATCACTGGAGTCCTGAGGGACGACACAAAACCTGGTCACATCTTACAACAATCCTTCAGTTTCCTTCAAGACGAGGACCTTTCTAAAGACTGCCTTTTAGTTAAAAACTCTTAAAAGACTGGAAATGTTTCGCTGAAGTAGCTGCTTACAGTCTAGACATCAAGACATTAAACGTTAAGACGCCGGGCCGGACCAACAACTGGAGGAGAGACGAGGAGCTTCTGCTAACTAAACCTGATTGAAGTCTTTAATTTATTCTCCTGTACGATTCATCCAAAGACATTGGAGATATTTATAGGCCGCAAGATGTATGCACAAGTTTAGTGTGTGCAGGGTCACACACACACACACACACACACTATAAGAAAGCTCATTGGGTAGTTCACAGCGATGCCCTGAGAATATTCCCTCACACGCCTGACGGAATTATGAAAATGGGATCGTTACAAGTCGTTCTGGGTTTCTCACTGCCACATTAATGTCTCTGAAAATGAATCATCTTAGTTTAATCAAAGTTTAGCACTACATGCTGCCATTGCCAGTATGTTCCTGAATATAAAACGCACCCGACTCTCTAATAAAGTTTGAATTAAAGGAGCCAATTCTCTTTCAAGATAAGTCGTCTAGTAAATCTTACATCATAATATTAGATATCTTATGATTTGGTAATTGGTCAAAAAGGTGCTGCATGTATATAAAACAGGATGCACGGCGACACAACAGATTCTAAGTTTTGCTGACACGTGCTCCAAGTGACACATTTGACATTTCTGTTCAGCTGCAAACAAACTAGACAATAAAACAAACTATGGTATTTATTCTCTATTTATTAATGTTTTACAAAGAATTTAACCTGAGCCAGCCATAAAACAATATCAAGTCACATCCATACAGCTTTTATAGCGAACAGAGTTTTTTTAATTAAATATTTTTACTGCATCGTGTCCGATCAGTGCGGCTGATGTGCAAGTTCAGGTATCAGTACCGATATCTGGAAGAAAATAATGGTATCAGAACATTTCTACTTTGAGGGGCACCGTGTAGTTTGTGAAAATGTTTTAATCCTTTACAATGTTAATGAGGCAACAACACAAACTTATGCATTTTCCATGAGTCAGTAAACGAGCAGTTCTCAGAGGAAAATAAGGTCTCAGAACACTGAAGCTAGAGAGGTGGCAGGGTCCGCCAAATATAAACAAAGTAAAACAGTATGAATTGTGTTTAGTCAATCATGGGAAAAAAGTTCTAGGCAGAAGAGGAAATTTGTATTTATTTTTTTAAATTAAAGATCATTAACATTTCTTCAGCCAAACTACAGAGTGCTCCTTTAAGTCGGTGACAGTTTGTAAGGAGGGGCAGTCGTAGCGGTACCTTGTCATTACCTTGCACTTCCATGTGATCATCAGTATGGCTTGTAGCTGCTCGGGTGTACCCCCCGCCTCGGGGTTTTCCCGTAGCTGGCGTTCCCCTGGTCTGCTGTAGAGAGAGAGGACAGACAGGTCAGCGACGCAGGCACGTTTCTGTTCAGACTAACAGTCCAACATGAAGCACGAGAAGAGTCGTTTGAGACCAAACTCATGTCTGTTGAGTACAGAGAGAGTCAGGATAGTGTTTCCCAGAGGGAACCTGCTGGCTCGGCTCTGTTACCTGCTGCAGTCATGTGATGAACAGTTTCTCAGTCTGCCCAGTATTTCTGTCCCGTCTCTGCTCTAGTGTGACCTGCCCGATGTGGTCAGTGAAGACAGGTTTTTGTTTGTGTACAGACACGGTGGTACCAAACACTGCAACCCCACTATTATGGCAAGACCGGAAGCTTTGCACAACCACCGAGCTCAGCTGCTGTTTCCCTTTTTTGTTTGTGTGTTGAGATATAACACATCAGTCAGCGTTCGACGTGTTGATGGGGGTCAAGTCCGCCGCTTCAAGACTTTATAGGTAGACTGACTAAATCCAGACCACCACATTTTTAAGCACTTTAAAATGATATTTACATTCATAAAGACACTTGCTCACATGCTAAAGTGGGCAGAAAGTAAATTTAGAGATGTTATGAGAAAAACGAAAACCCAAATCACACGTGTTGGTGTTTACTTTGATTACATTAACGTGACTGTGTGTTAACTCACTGTAATCATAGCCGGGACCGTATCCATAGTAACCAGAAGAGTAGTCGTAGTTGCCATAGCCGCCATATCCACCATATCCTCCATAGCCTTGGTTACCGTATCCCTGGTTCCAGTAGTTTCCATAGCCCTGGTTCCAGCCCTGGTTCTGACCTGAGACACAACATACAGAGTTCAGTCTGCGTCGCTCTAATGACTCCACAAAGCAGTCACCAACAGGTTCTGAGACCAACATCGAGTAAAGCAGCTATGGCTTCTGCTCGAGCAGATTGGTCCCACAGTCTGACGTTTAACTTTGCAGATCAGGTGTAAATTCTCCCACAGGAGGTGATCAGCCTCAGGACACTCTGCAGAGTGTTAATGTCTTCCGAGAAGCACTTCAATAGTTTAATTTAAACAGATCCATTATTTGACATCTTTGTTTAGTTAGCATTTCTCTCTTAAGTGCAGCAAATCTGTGACTAAAGAGGCATAGTTGCATGTTTAATATCAGATTTTGACAGTGGAAATCAAGAGACGAGGTGCAGATGCGTCTTCCTCACCTCCACGGCCTCGGCCTCCCCGGCCCCCATAACCGCCGCCGCCGCCGCGTCCTCCTCCATACTGCTGCTGCTGGTACACCTCCTTCGGCTGGGCGATCTTCAGCTCACACTGGAGGAGATGCAAACACACGTTAAACCCGACTCTCACAGACCCTGGAATATTTTATTTTTCCAGAATGAAACCATCTAAAATTGCAGGTCGTCATATTGTTTGACTAAAGAGAAACTTCTAAGGTAATCAAGTCCTGATTGAAAGTGTTTAATTCTTTAACCTGCTCGTCCCTCAGCAGTATCACAAATCACCCTGAGATGAGTGTGTGCTTGTGTGCACGTACCCTGCCACCCTGGATGTTGTGGTATTTCTTCTCCAGGCACTTCTTGACGCTGGTTTCTTCTTTGTATGTGATGAAAATGAAACCCCTCCTTTTCTTCGATTTGGGGTCGATGGGAAGCTCGATAGTTTCGATCTAAAAAGTAGAGGAGATGACGTACTAATCAATCACAGTGCATATCTACAAAACTTGACTTCATTGATCAAAACAAATTTTCATCTAGTAGTCAGTGTTGGGAGAGATAACAGAAAAATAAATGCAACAGTCAGTGTGGTACTGAGGTTCTACTGCTCAAAATTCTTACTTGCATTTTTATAAACATTTTCCAAGAGACTGCTCCATGTTCTACTGTCAATACTGTAACAAATGACAACTTCCTCTTTATTATCATTCTTTTTGGAAACTTTATTTAAAATTGAATCCTGAAATGTTAGAAACCATCCTCCCTTCAGAGTTTTGTAATAGAGTGTGTGGCTAAATGTGAACAAGCAGCTCTCAAACTGACCTCTAGTACCACCAGAATTTATTTCTGCAGATCAGCGCCATTCTCACAACTAACCAACCACATTCTTTCTCCTGAGCATACACAACTACACAGAGCAGTTGGGGTCTAACATGTTCTACCTGCGATTCTTTGTTTAACGACTGTTTACTAAAAGCGTACCTCTCCGAAGGCCCCAAAATATTCCCGAATGGTTTCCTCAGTCGCCTCGGGGTTCAACCCTCCGACAAAGATCTTCTTGACGGGCTCCTTCTTCATGGCCATCGCCTTCTTGGGGTCGATGGGACGTCCGTCCAGTCTGTGTTCCTTCTGCTCCAGCACCTGTAGACACACGCGTCATCATAATCAGCATCTAGAATGTTTTATTTTTGTTCTAGAAATTCTTATATTATGCACATTATTATTTCCATACCCACATTTAACAAGCAGAGTTTGCACTGATTCCATCCCTACTCTGTCATTTTACTTTAATTTTACTATTATATTTCTGTGAGTGATCCGTTTTTATGTGTGTGAAATATGTGTGAATGTATAAGCTACTGGATGTCCAAAACTGCCCTCGGGATGAATAAAGTATCTATCCACCCATCCAGCCGTCTGTCCATGACAAAATGTGAGCACAGTTGGAAAGTTAAATTATTTTAGGCAACAAGAACAACAAGACTACGTTATCACACTCCAAGACACGTGTGGTCATTAAAATAATTACATGTCAATCTGCGTATAAAAGCAATGAGAATGAATCAACAAATTTTAAGTTCTGCCTCCTTACAGACCACATTATGTCTGTCTGAGCGGTCAACATGTGCAGACTGAGTGGAGTGATGATACACGTGACACACTCAGTTACTGACCTTGTCCACGCTGCAGGCGTCTTTGAAGAGAACGAAGCCGAAGCCTCTGGATCGGCCAGTGTTGGAGTCCATCTTGATGGTGCAGTCCGACACCTCGCCAAACTTACTGAAGTAATCCTTCAGGTCCTTTTTACTCGTGTCCCAGCTGAGGCCGCCCACGAACATTTTACTGGAAACAGTGGGACATCGTACAGTTAATGTCTTATTCCTTCAGACCAGGTGTGCAGCATGCATTGCTCATTGTCCATTCTCGAGTACATGTGCATCATTTTGTGATTTATTGTCATATTTTCTTGGTCGTTTTATTCAGTCTCACGCAGGTCTATGTCTCCTCTCTCTCGATGAATGAACTCAAAATGCCGTCCAGCTATACTTCTGCTTTCTATCCTGCTATAAAGCTTGCAAGTTCCGAGCATCCTTTATGTACTTTAGCAAAACGCAGACTGTATTGTTTCTTTCTAGACATTTTAAATCTCCTGTTTTCCCAAAGGTAGTCTAACATGTGAGTGTTTCAGGTCTCAGGGAAACTGAAAAACTCACCCAGCGTCCTCCTCTCCTTTGCTGGCATCAATCTTTCCTCCATCCGTGCCATTGTCTTGGCCGTCCTGGCCTTCCTGGCCGTCTTCTCCAACCATCAGCTCCGATTCCTGCTCCTGTTCCTGCTCGGCCCCGTTCTGGTCATCCTCTCCCTCGTTTCCATTCTGGTCCGATGTCTCCATGAGGAGAGTCTCAGCGTCTGCCATTCTGACGGTGGGCTGTTCAAAATCTAGACAGGGAAAAGAACGAACAAAACATGAATACATTTATATTCTTCAATTTATGGTAAAATGTCCAGCAACAAATATAAAGTACATCACTGTAACTTTCCCACCCCCCTAACTAAATCATGTTATGAGTTTAAATGAGGATTGTGGTTCCAGAGAGCAGAAGTCTGTTAACTGATAAACATTTCATTACATCTTATTAAATGCAAAGGGGGCAAATGCATTCAAATGGCCTGGTTAATTAATTATTTACCAATCCAAGTATTTAAATGAACATTCAGTGCAACACGACGAAAGCTAAAAGAAGGCTAAGCTAGCCGAGGCTGTTTCGATGCTAACATAACGTTCCTTCTTTATTGTTATTTATCTTTTTAGTTCAGTTTAACCTTCATTTTTAAAAGTGCAGAACGACCACCTTAACGTGAGCACTGCGTCCATAATGAACAATACTCAGTGTTTCAGGTTGAAGTGGTCATTTTGACTTTGCAAGCGAACAAAAAGCAGCAATAAACCGGCGTGATTGTCCGTGTTCAGTGTTCAAGCGGACCGCGCTTTGCTCCGTTGCCGCTCGGCACAAAGTGAAGGCCCGGTTAGCAGCTAGCCAGCCGAACCTGAACAAAATACTCCAATTTACACAATAAAAAATTCCAGCATGCACATAAACTACATTTCTACATTTGCAGACGAATGCACAACGACTTAATTTCCGCTACGATCGATTAACGGACCATTGACTAACCGCAATAACCGCGTTAACGCACTTAGCACCTCTGCGGCTAACGGCAAGCTAGCTAAATATAATGCCAACAACAAGACACATCGCAGATAAAAGCGGTGAAACGTTGAAGCGCACAGTGAAATTAACCGCCGTCTGAAACTGCATCCCCGTGTATATAAACAGATTCAGGTATATAAATGAGCAGATGTTCTTACTGTAAGAGGAAAATACCGGAGACGCCGACTCGTTGCTCAAAATGGACACTCTCCAAATTCGCCGCTAACTCGTGGCAACATATATACGACCGGATGTGGCCGAGCGCAAGGGGACGTCTTAAAGAGAGCGCCTGTGATTGGACGAATCGGACTAGTGCGCGAATAAAGACGTCACGCTATTGGCTGATTGGATGTCGCACTGATGACAAACAAACACAGCAGCCAGATGTCCTTCCTGCTTCCGGTCCGCTGGCCGCTTGAGACAAAACGAAAATGGCTTTTAATCGATGTTCTATTGTGTGGATGCTGTGATGTTTGCGGCTGTTGTGCTCGACGATCAGAAAATAAAACTCGGAAACGTTCAAAAGAGAAAAATATTGTTCAGCGCGGTGTTTGATTAGTGTGCGCAGTAACAAACACTCAGCAGACACATGGACACTGCGGAGACAATGAGATGGACAGGATGTACAGTTTTATTTATCAGCTTTTTGTGCAATAAACAAACTATAATATTAACACAGAAATAAACCACTTTAAAGAAAAGGCGTAACGGGGAATAATCCTCCATTAGATTATAAGCACTTGCCCTGATTACATCTCCAAATGATGTCTGGCCCTTCACACACTTCCGTTTTCTCTCCGTTATAGCATAGAAAGCACAGCCTGCAGTCAGAACATCTCCCTCGACCGACTGCAGATTCAAACTGAGAGTCTGCTGCTCGTAATACTCTCAGTCTCGGTCCTATCATGTGGGTTTGTCGCTGTGTGAGGTTACAAACAGGTGCTTTTTACTTTGCACTCATTACAAAGTCACATGTAAAGAGATCCAGCAAGTTGTTAACATGCAATCGATCAAAAACTAATGATTATAAATGCAAAAAGAAAGAGGGAAAAAATGGGGAACAGCTACAGTTGTTATTGTAGAGCTGCAACATGTAAGGATTCAATTAAAAAGGGTTCAAAACTAAAATAATCAGCAGAATGTGAAGAAATAACATTATGTGAAAGATGTCTTTGTTTTGTTTTGCAGCTGCATGGCTAACTGAGCTAACAGGCTAACTGTAGCTGCAGTCATGGATGTATGAACAGAATTCAGCAGGTGGACAATTCTTACATATTGTACCTTTAATACGGGACAATGTAGGTTCATGTAGTTGATCTGCAGCTTTTTGTGAAACCATCCGTGAATATCTAACAGCATGTGGATTTTTTTATTTGCAGTGATCATTTCTAAACTTTAATCTCAGAGAAGATCAGCGTGTTCTGAATCGCTGCTGATCCATCACACAAACTCCTGGTGCTGTTCTGCATCTGCTCCACTGAGAACAGGTTTTACTGTGATCTTATTAGTGCTGAGAACTTATTATCAGGGCTAAACTTTATAAAATCTCCCCTCAGATCTGAGACCTGCGACCTCCCTTGATAAGAAATTAAAAACTCATCTTTTTAATTTGGCTTTTATTGTGGAGAAACTGCATGAAGACTGTAATATCATTATTTTTTATTTTGTTTATTTGCCCTTCTCTAATTTATTGCATTGCTGCTTGTTTTAACCTGTTACTGCTAAATGTTTTAATGGTTTATTCTTTTTATTTTGTCCTGTTAAGCACTTTGCTTGACTTAATCAATGCAATTACATTTTAAATATAAATTCTGTGTCTCGCTCGACATCCAACTTTTCGGGTGAATCGTTTCCCTGAATGTGACAGAAGTGTGTAACAGACGAAGCTGCACCAGGTTCTGTTGGACTGATATTAAAACACGTGTCACATGAAACTCAGCAGAACCTGCAAATCCTGGCCAGAGTGTTTACTGCAGCCACGAACTGCTTCACCCCGGCAACATCAACTCTACCTGCCAGCCAGGGGCAAGTCGAGGCATGACCTGAGATATGGGCACACACACACACACACACACACACACACAGACACACACACACACACAAACACACACACACACAGACACACACAAACACACACACACACACTAAAGCGTAACTGTGGAGACAGTTGTGTTACTCCAGCAGTGGTCACTTCTCAACAGAACAGTGAGCTCTGCAGCGACCACAGGTAAGATCACTCATCCACACACACACACACACACACACACACACACACACACACACACACAGGTACAGGACGGCACTGATAGTTCACTTGATGTTTCACATGACTACAAACATATCTCATTTTGTTTTTCACAGCCATGGAGAGAACAAGAGGAGCCGAGCCGCCACAGATCTGTTCAGGTGTTCAGGTGTTGGAGCAGTCGAGCAGCCAATCACAGTTCTGCTTCCTCGTCTTCCCTCCAGAGAGATTCAACATCACGACGTCAAAACAGGAATAAAATCTGAAAATCATTGGCTGGAGAAGAGCTGCCTCACTCATTGGTAAACTTTATTATTTCTAATTTCATTGTGTAGTTTTTTTAAATCTTGTCTTTACTCATAACGTTAACTTGTTAAAAAGTCAGTGTCATGAAAAACAGACAAACAGAAGCCTGGATCAGAAATATTTTTTCTCAATAAATATATTCTTTAGCAAATGAACACCAGGTGCACTTTGAGGGTTTGGTGAGTTACTTTAAAGGTTTTTTTTTTCCAATTTGATTTTTACTTTTATTTCAGTCATTTACTAATTTTTTTCTGTTTTATAAGTTTAGTTACACTAAACATTGTGTTTATTCTCATAGCAAACAATAAATCAAATAAAAAGTCACAAAACCTTCAGAAAAAGTTTTCTGGATCAGGTCACTTCCTGGACTCTTAGCTGGTTGCCTGGCAACGGCTCATATCCAGGAAGTAGTCTGGTACACAAACAAGAAACTGTCTCTGCACTTTAGTTTTAGTACGAGTTAATCAAACAAGACAGAACGTGTTCTTCATTGGGGCTTTAAAAGATGCTGCTGTAGTTTCTTTTTGGCAGAGCCAGGCTAGCCGTTTCCCTCTGTTTCCAGTCTTTGTGCTAAGCTAAGCTAACTGGCTGCAGCCTTGTATTTACCATACATGCAAACAGTATCAATCTCAATTGGTATCAGCACATTTTAGTTCCCTAAAGGTGGAGCTGTTGCTTTAAGGATTCTCTTCTTTGACATCAGGTTTCTTTTTGTATTTTACTCTAAAACATGTTCAGTGTGTTTCAGTGTGAATCCCCCGCGGTGCTCCTGACTCCTGGTTGGGGTTGCTGTGTAGGCAGTGTTGTTAGCTGATTGTTCTTACACACCAATCACTAACTACACTACCAGTACAACCACCGCCACACACAGCCGCTCGGCCAGAGCAGCTTCCACACCGAGCTCAACGTTCAGTGTTCACGCAGGACTGAAGTGGATTACTGAACAAAAGAAGAAATAAAGGGGCACTGAGAAGCTCCTCCTGCTGCTCTTAGACTGTCTTTACGTTGAGATATAAAGAAATAAAAAGGTCCAAAGTGTCCCGTCAACAGCGCCGCTGCTCTCTGATGTCCGTACATGAGAGAAAGCTGATTGGCTGCAGGATTTTATGTTGCAGTACCAGAGTCGACCACTGGAACAGCGACCAGTGTTGAAACAAATACAAGTATCCTCTACATCAGTGGTTCTTAACCGGTGGGGACACTCTCCCCGGGGGGGGGGGCGCGAGTAGGCTACAGGATGGGAGAAGAGAAAAAAAATCTGAAAAAAAAAAATTTCACGAAAATTCCCCCCATGTCGAAATGCAAGTATTTGGACTATTACAACATACAAACAACTCATCCTTCTGGTGGCTTTTATTTTGTCAAAAGCGACTACCGACAAATCAATCTTTTACTGGTGTTATTGGAGACGCTGACTTGAAAGCACGTATCACTCTGCAGTTACTGTGCTCAGCGAGCAGCGGGTGCTGCCGTGAGTCCCTCCCCCGTCCAAAAGCGCTCACAGGCGGTCAGTCTCTCAGTACCTCGCGCAGCAGTCCAGCCTGCAGTCGGAGCAGAGAGGAGTCACACAGCACTCCGCGTCCAGGATGCGCATGGCCGCCGCCGTCCCCGCCCTGGCGCACAGAGCGGGGTGTAAATGTAACTTATATTAACAAATAATAGCCAGGTTTTAATTAACCACAGGGACCCGCCGGATGCAGGTGTATATTTTGATAAATAACCAAATAAATGCTGGGTCTAATTCATTTTTTTTTTTTTAATCAAGGAAGAAGACGTGACCACTGACAACTGCACGTGTTTCTTCTTCGCCTTATTCACATATTGTGCTTGTTTCCTGTCAGTATCACATTGATGATCACCATGGCCCCGGTGCAGCACAAAATTAAAAGTACGACTTCAAATTCAAACTGTCGTAATATGCAGAGGAAAACTCGGGAGAAGCAGCCGCTAGACGTTTCTCTGTCGACCCCAAGAGAGGGAGAGGAGGAGGGGGGGGCCCAACTGCAATGAACCAGCTTTGGGGGGGCCCAGCTTGCAAAAGGTTGAGAACCCCTGCTCTACATTTATTTCTTCATTTTACTTTGCAGATTCAGATTATTCAGAGTTAACAGACTTTTATAGTGACATGTTATCAGATGTTGTGGGCAGAACGTGTGAGAAGATGTTGCTTCAGAGCCAAAGTCGACATTTTTTAAATAACTTTATTTAATCGGGGAATCTGACAGAAGTATCACCGATATGAGAATCAGAAAATGCTGAAAATCAGCCCCGATAATCCGTCTCGTCCCGGGCGGATGTCGCCACGTTTTACTTGAGTGACGCTGATGAAAACATTTGTTCTTGCTCGTCCCTAAAAAACCTCCTGGTGTTAAAAACCAAACGATGAAATGAAAGAAACGCTTCAGAACGAGCAGCAACACGACAGACGCATTCATTTCTTTTCAATGACTGTTCAATGTTACTTTATTCACACTTACTTTAATCTTATAGTTTAAAAACACATTTAGAAGGAAGAAATACTTAAAATACTTGAATATTTCAAAGATTAAAAACATGCTTAAACAGCATTACTTTAAATCATTGGCACTTTAAACCATGTAACAATTATAAACTCTTATCCTTTAAAGGTGCATAAACTGTCCTGAAACTCTTTTTTCCCTGCTCACAGGGTCTGCAGCGCTCCGATCCGGCTTCAGGTCCGCCGTCCTGAGCAGTCACCCGATTGTGGTTCTGGGTTGAAGGCTCGGCTCGCTCTAGGATCGGGATTTGCTGACCCAGTGGTACTTGTCGACACGAGGCCCGGCGAAGGTGAACGAGGGTCGATAGGACTTGAAGCCTTTCTGTCCGGAGAACTGGGAGGTCGGCCCTCCGACTGGAGGAGCTTGAGGTGGGAACGACTCCGCAGTGAAAGCCTTCCGCTTCTCCCTGAGCCAGGTCTGAGGAGCACCGGGAGAAAACTCACTGAACTGAGGAGGAGAGGAGGACGGTTAGAGGAAACAGACACTACAGACTGAAACAGCAACGATTCTTTAACTACCAAACCCTGCTGTAAACTACTGAAGACTTTCAAAGGGTGACCCGGCTGCTAAGATCTCATGTTTGTGTCTTTAAGTGACCGTTCGGGACAATTTGTTCACTGACAGGTTCAGATTGTCTGACGACGTTATGAAAAGGATTCCTCCAGAGAGAATAAGACCCTGTTCAACCAGAAACAGCATCTATCGCCAACGCAACCGGCCTCCATTTGCAGAAACTAATTTTATTGTAAAAACCAACTTAATTCATCAGAGAAGCAGCGAATTAAGGATTTATTTTTGACTTAGGCAGAGCTGGAGACTGTTGCAACAGTGAGAAGACGAACAAGGTGAATTCAGTGAGTTTAACTAAACAGATAAAATGACAGTTTCTGCAAATGGAGTCTGGTGGCTTTGGCGATAGAGGCCGTTTCTGTTTCAACAAAAAGGTTAATCTGTCGGGATCCTTAACATCATCATGAGTCTGTCAGTGGAAACTTTCAGTGGATGTTGATGATGATACTCAGGATTTGTGTTGTTGAGGTTCACATGTTGTGTTGGACTCACCCTGTAGACACTGTTGGGGTTGCTGACAGTCGGGATTGTTTTGGGCTCAGGGTTGGTCGGCGGGATCAGAACAGAGCAGACAGACGATAGGCTGCTGCTGCTCATGCTGTTGTCTCCGCCCCCTTCCTCCTCCTCGTCTGAGGAGCTTCCCGATTGGACCTCCAGGCTCGCCCGCTCCACCGCGTCATGAATGCGGCGGGAAAATTCCCCATCTGCACGACGACCGCTGGCCACCACCGAGACACAGAACGGAGTGCTGTGTTCACCGTACCTGCAGGAAAAACAGACAACTGAGAAACCAACAACCTCCGAAAGAAAACAGTGCAGCTTCCAGTCAAACTGTCGTCCACATCGTCTCACTGTTCCTGAGCGCCGTCACTTCAGTCCTGGTGGCGCCATGTTTGAATAAAGCATCAACAGTCACATGATGGACAAAAACACCTTTACTAATTATGAAACCAGCAGCACAGCAGTACATCTCCTCTGCAGCAGTGAGTCCGTATGTTACGTCTTCAAATGATATATTAGAACTACAATTAAACACTTTGACATGAAACTAGAGCTAGCAATTGATTAGCTTAGCATGAAAACAGGGAGCAGTGAGAAACGGCTAATCTGCAATGTGACGTTTTAATAAATACATTTAAAGTACAGATCATTTAACTCGTGTTTAATTTGGACACAAACTGAAATGTAAAAACAGCAAGTTGTGGTTCCACAGGGAGTTAGAAGATGGAACATTTCTTGCTCAGGAGCAACAATCTAAAGTCGTTGGATGTTGTGAGGCAACTAGTAGAATCCAGGAAGTCACAGGTGCTAAAATAAGCTACTCACCTGATATTTAGCATACAGACTCAATAGAATCAGTCTCATCATACGTCATATTCAGTTAACTGAAATGTGACCAGAATCTCTTTAATTGAGTCGTTGCAGGGTTGAAAGCATTAAAACAACAGTGAGGTGAAAGTGAGCAGCGTGTTTAAAGTTAACCCTGTTAATGTTGTTGGTTCTGAATGAAGTGCTATTAAATACCTGCAGGACACCTCCCCGGGGTCGACCCACACGGTCAGCTCCTGTGGAAAGCCCAGGTCCTCGTACCGCACGGCGCTCCGCTCGCAGGCCTGCTGCAGAACCGGGTCCTGCAGCCGCACTCGGTTCATCCGCAGACACCTGAAACACACAGCAGGGACGATCAGCACCAAACGACTCGGCCTCACGGGTCTTAACCATGATGTGGAAAGTCCGACTGGGCCGGTTTTGGTGCTCTCTGTAGACGACTAGCTTTGGTTTCGTTTCAGTCCAAAGTTTTACATTTCTGCGTCTCAGCTCAGATCTCGGCCTCAAATCCAAAAATGTCATTTGTGATGCTTTGCAAACAGAAAACATTGTTTTTTTTTTTAAAATGATGCCAGTGCTCCTGTTTGGTGTGCATTTTTAATTTCTCTAAACTTTTGGGGATTAAGACTTTGTAAGTATAAAAATTAAGCATCCTTCAACAGGAAGAAATAAAATGTCCTCAGACGGGAACAGATTCCAGGTTTTGTCTCACTAATTCATTCAACAATCTTTCTGCTTTCAGAAATTCCTGCATCCCAAAATAAAAATCCTTCCAGCTCTTATCCCACATCAAGCTTTAAATATTATAAAGCATAATTAACAAGTTCCAACCAGAAAATCTGATCAGGTTTTGGACCTGGTCCACTTTCTCGCTGGGCTGGCTGTAAAGGTTCTTGGCTGAGCTGGCAGCCATCTTGTTTTTCACAGATTAATGGTGCTTTTGTTGCCACTAGATGACAGAAACAGTCCACAGATGAGAACAACAGGTCCAAGTTAAGCAGAGTGAAGAATAAAAGAGCAGAAAACCCAAAATGTCTCCATGAGGACGAAGCGTCTCCGAAGAAAAACAAAACACACAAAAAAATCTTAAAAACAAACTGAAGCCAAATCTCCATCCAGTGTTTCTCTGGACAACATGCAGCTGATTCATTCACGCAGTACAAGTGATATTATAAGTAGACGAGTTAATGATGATCTCACAGCAGCATTAAAGGAGCAGTCTGTAGTTTGGTTGAAGAAGTGTCAAGAATAAGATCTTCACTAACAAACTGAACAATCAAACTCTTTGTTTTAATAAATAAACTGAACAAACAACCTGACAACACAATTTATACGGTTTTACTTTGTTTATGTGTGGCGGACCCTGCCACCTTTCCAGATTCTTATATCTGATTGGTTTCAAACAGACGAGACAGAGCGTACCTGTAGGCCTGGCCCTTGGTGGGCGCGTTGGGGTGCCAGTGGTTCTTGTAGCTCTCGAACAGGACGGAGGTGAGCGCCGCAGCAAAGCGCTCCCTGCCTTCGTTACCCAGACATCCGTATCTCTTCACCAGCCGGGCCAAGAAGAACACAGCAGCAGCGATCTCCTCCTTCATGACTGCACACACACTCTCTGACCCTCAGCGTAACAAACCTGCACTGTTAAAAACCTCTGCAGAGAATAAAACACGTGTAGGCCGATCCTACTGTTACAGAAAAACAAAAAAAACACATAAAACTAACAGGACAGCCTGGAGGTCAGACGACTTCAGCAAACAGATTTGCTGCCGGAGCTCTGGAGAGAACTCCGCTGTGATTTCTACCACAACAATAAATAAGGAAACATAGATATATATTTATTTACGTTTGTCTAAATGTGTGTGTCAGCAGCAGAACTTCACACACATCAGAGGCTAAAAGAGTCAGAACCAAAAAAAAAAATACAGTAACTCCCTCCTTCTTTCTCATGTGGTTTAATGAAACCTCAGTTCAGCTGTGTGACGAGCTGACACACCTGAAGCTCGTTAACTTAATCACCTGTGTGTGTGTGTGTGTGTGTGTGTGAGTGTGTGTGTGACTCCATCTCTGCAGCAGGTCACTGTTGAAATTCCCAAATTCCAAAATGTGAATAAATGACTTGAACATTTGACGAGACTGAATTAATGAAACGAAACTTTATGAGATTCAACTCTGTGACACAGCGACAGTTCTGCGCTCTTCTCTCTGCTGATGAACTCACTTTTTATAAGATTAACTGGATATTAATTGACCCCAATCCAGCCGCTGGGACAAACAAATATTCACTCTTTGTCAACCAAAAATACAGTAATCCCATATAGAAATATCATCAGAGTAAAGCAGTGTTGTAAAAAGTTACCAGACAGTCACACTTGAGTAAAAGCAGAGATATCATGTTAATAAATCAATTATATTCTGGTGAAAGTCACCGACCGCACAGCACTTGAGTAAAAGTCTTCATTTATATGATAATAAACATACTTTAGTAAAAGTTTCGGCCAGTTATCAGATCCCAGCTGGAAAAACCAGCATAGACCAGCACAACATATGCTGCTGGTCTTACTGGTGACCAGCATGTTGTGTTCTGGTCTATGCTGGTTTTTTCAGACTTTTGGAATCTGTGTTTTTAAAAAGACTCAGATTGATTTAAAAATGTGCTTCTATGTGCTTTGGCTCTGATGTGGCATGTGATCTGCAAAGTGACTAAAGTTGTCAAGTAAATACAGGAAGTACAAAGTAAAATAACTCGTCAGTTTTAGAGTTTTGATTCAAAATGCTGACGGTGTCACACAGTTAAAGCTGCTGGCAGCTCAGCCGACAGGCGGACAGACTCGTAAACCAAACTCCATTCTAAAAACACGTGTTTTATAGTCGGGCCTTAGTTTTCACAGTAAAACAGCTCAAAAACTGCCAAACACAAACATTAGCAAAGATATTTAGTAAATTGCCAGTTTGAGTCAAGAATAGAGAAGGCAAGCAACGATGCCAACCAATCAGAGGCGGACTGGAGCAGGTCCGGTTGGGTCCATCATGATGTGTTCTCCCCGTGTTGTGTGGGTTTACTCCGGGTATTCTCCCACAACAACACAGATAATAAAAATTGCCCCCAGAATATTAAACATTCTTTTTAGACCGTTAAAACAGAGACTCTTTCCACGCCAGACATTTTGACACGACGGCTCTGTTCTGTTCTATCACGTGACCCAGTTAGTCGTGTCGAGACCAGAACCAGGAACTAGCTCACCTAAACTGAAAGCAGCCATCATGACTCTTATAAACTCAGTGTACGGTGTGCTATGAGGAAAACTTCTTCACATCTTGAGCATCTTTTTATAAACATTCCCCAGAAAACACGCCTCACAGATCATGTATCTTCAGTAATGTTTGACTCCTAGTTTTATATATTTGAACAATATTTGGCTGCATGAGATTTTAATGTCCCATCGAGGAGTTTCTGCTCATCAACCAGAAGAGAAGCAGGAGCGTCTGTAGAGACGACATCAGATCTGGTGACGTTAAACAGCTGCTGGTTCAGGTTTCAGCCACTGGATGGAAACAAACAGCCTCTGAAGAGATGTGTAGCTGACAAGTGGCAATTATTTTCTCTATTAACTGATTTTAAATGTAAGAAAATAGTCAACCTCCTGCTAACAATGTCCCAGATCCAAGAGTGATGCTCTCAGATCACTTGTGTCATCAAAAACATATCGTCTTTGCACCGATGGAGAAGATAAAGATGTTTATGAGGCTGGACGCTGAGAACGTTCCTCCCTCGTCTCGTCTGAACGTGGAAAATAACCAAGAGGAAATAACGAGACGCAGAAACAATCACAGCATATATTTTATTTGAGTGAACACTGAATTTATAGAAAGCCAAACCCATTCTGTCAAAGAAAAAACTAAACATTCTTATAACTTCCACCATAGAAATGTATCAAGTGAACAAGCGTAAAGGTTATAGACAGCAGGGACACAGCAAAGTGCAAATCATGAGAGGAAGTGAAGAGAAAATTTACAAAAATATTTATAGCTATTCTTCTCCTGTCAGACGGCCGCCATGACGCTTCAGCTGCTTTCTGTTCACACACTCAGAGGTTTAAAACCAGAGGAGGGGAAAAACTTTGGCCTTTAGATGAATTCATGTAGGAGTCACTGAACGATCACATCAGTAAATCAAAGTGTGCGGAGGTTTCCCTGCAGCTTCTCAGGCCGTGATCAGGAGGAATGATGCTGACTGGAATACAAATCAATGGGCGACATCTTCTGAATCCGATCAGTGCGACAGTGTTTGTTTGGTTTAACATGTGACAGGAAGCGGAGCCGGACGAAAACAGCAAACAAAACAAAACATGCAGAAAAACAGACTGCAAGGAAACGCCTCACCTGTCTGACTGTTTCTTTGTCTACTGAAGACGTCAAACAATAAAAAACACGGAACAGTTTGGTGACTTAAAGGAGGAAACCTGATCACATCTCGTGTCATCAGGAGGGAACAACTGTCTGACTTCATCAAAATAAAAACTGTCTTAAAACTTTAACATCTTCCAGCAGTCATGAATGAAGTAGTCAGATTAAAACATACCAGTGTTTGGGACATTAAAGGACGTATCGATAACATTTTTTTTGAAAAAAATCATGTTTTAAAATAACAGATTCTACAGAAAGGTGCAGAATAAAATCTGACTTTACCTTAAAAACATTATTATGATTGTGAATTAATAATTCTAAAGTGATTGTTGTCGAGCTTCTAACAGCATTTGTCAGCCAATAGAATAAAACAATCTGTTTACAGACTCGAGTTGTCAGTTTGTGGATTTTATCTTTTTAAATGGCTGCGCTAATGTTAGCTAATTAGTGTTAGCATCGTTAGCTAGTCGACCACTGACGACTGTAACGACACATCCCGCTGCTGGAGTTGATCAATAACACCTTTATGGATGCAGGATTGAGAGTAAAGTCCTGGTAAAACTAGTTTTATGGTAATTTAAATTCATTCTAATAGAATCATCTCGATTTGTGGATTCACTTGTGGGAGGAAGTTTATTAATTCTCTCTGGTTGAATTAAATATATTTGGTCAACACACTTTAGACTCTTAGTTCAGATTAAAACACAAAATAAAACGAGCTTTGTAAAGAAACGTCAGCAGGAATGAAGCAAAGCATCAGATGAATAAATAAATCAATTATTCTGCGGTCGAGTCCGATCAACATAAAACACAGAGCTCTTCAACATTTATACAAAACTCTGAAAAAGCTTTTAAACATAAAATTCCCAAAAACAGTTTAAAATAATTTTAACAAAATAAAAGTTTTACAAAACAATCACAGAGAACGTCAACAGGAAGTGAAAACAGCCTGAACGACACGATTATTAAAAAGAAAACGAAAAACAAAAGTTGGATCATTTTCAGCGAGCAGCACTCTGCGGCCGCCCGGCACGTTAAAGGGCCAGTTCACCCAAATTATTGAGCTCGAAAACAAGATGCAGACGGGTCGGTTCTGCTCCAAATCAAAATCCCTTCAAATTTCATCAATATTCAAATTTCACCTTCCAGAGTAACTTATGTTGTAACTTTATAAACAGACAGAATCTTCATGGATCCACCTGAAGACACTGTTGACACGTCAGTCAGGCTTCGATTCACATCCACGGTTTCTTTTCCAAAGTTCTATCAGAACTTCACAGAACCCAAAGACACCTCGATGTCCTCAGACAGCTTGTTAAGCCAACAGGCAAATATATTATATATTCCATACTCTACTTTCTATGATGAGAAAAACAGAAAATCAGTACAGATATAAATTACAGAAGGTGGAATCAGAGTTTTCAACATTTGCAACCATTAACTGATTCGTTTCCAACTATTGTGATGATCAACTAATTGGTTCAAGAGGACAACGTGGATATTTTCTGGTTTCTTTCCTCTGTGACAGTTAAATTAATATTTCTGAGTTTCAGACTAAACACCAAAAATCATTTGAGGACGTCATTTTAGGCTGATCAACATTTTTCACCCTTTTCTTACATTTTTTTGAAAAAAACTAAACCAACAATCCAGAAAATGAATCAGATTAACTGACAGTGAACATAAATGTGAACTAATCTCTGCAGGTTAAAGTTTTGTCACCTCAGTGGGGACGAAAACCTGAAACCTGTTTTCATCGTGTCCATGTTAGTCTGGACCTCTGTACTCAGATTACTCTGCACTCACACAGATTAGAGTCCGTCTGCACGAGTTTATAGAAGTAAATGTTTCACAGATGAATTGTTGCTTTTATAAGCAAGTACTTTGTGTAACTGTGAGCAGACATTTAACTGGCTCAGGACAGAAGAGGTAACAGAACATGTCCTCACAAATGCACTGAAATGATTTTGAAACTGGTTTTGAATCTTAAATGATGACGACTACAAACGCAGCCTGTCGACAGAAACTAAAGACAAACGAACCCGACAGACTCTGTGTGGTGACGAGGCCTCAGCACAGACACACACAGAGGTGATGGAGGAGTAAACTGTAACAGCGCCGCTCTCACAGGACCCAGTTTAAATAACAGAAAGGCAGAAATGTGTCAGAAATACAAAAAAACAAAACAGTCACTCAGGACACGTGGCCGCTCAAACCAGCTCCACCCTTCACACACATGAAGGCTGTGTCCTGATGAGAAGTCTTCACGGGTCGACACAACCCGAGGAGCCACATTTCAATATTCATTATTATTATTATTATCATGATTATAATATTCCCTCTCTGATACGAACACCAGGGTTACAGACTTCCACTCAGGCTCACGTCTCCACGCTGTGACATTTATACTGTCGGAGCACCGACGCTTCTCCTCGCTGTGTTCGCTACAGAATGAACATGTGATGGTTTTATACTGACAGCAGCTGAAAGTTCAACCTGAACAGCTGATCTGCGCTGTAACACAGTGCAGACCGGCTGTGCTTGTGCGTAGGAAAATGGACGTCGTACGGTCGAGGGAATGTCGTCTCAAAATGTTCAAAATGTAGCGCACACATCAACAGATAGTTACATGTTCAGGTGTTCCTTCTTTTCAGTGGATAAAATATGTTTTGCTGTCGCTGCATTAGAACCTCAAACAACCCACATCCAAAGAACCAACTATCACTTTAAGGTGGACTGACTACGAAGACGGACCAGAGGTGAAATCGGTGCCAATCGTTGGCTCTGGTTCAGTTCGGATCAGGACCTGTGAAGACCTCTCGCCTCAACACACTCTGATCCAACACAATGAAACCAACTAAAGAGGAATATCAGAGTGCAAACAGCTGGAAACAGCTCAAGAAAACAAACTTCTTACAAATACAGATTTTACCTCCCAGCAGATATTTGATCAAATCTGATACTTGAGATTCAGTTTCAGTCTGATTTTGATCCTGCAGTCAGGATCAATGTTAAACAATGTTGTTGCATGTGTGGTTTAAATCACGAGTACGAGAAGCAGCTTCATTCACAAAGTATTCCACTGACCAAGATAAAGTCCAGCCGGTTTACAGTCTCAAATAAAAAGCAGACTACAGTACAGACCGGGGACCAGCAGTTTATATGTACACGTGCTGGTGAAGCTTTAAATGATTAAATACTTTAAATGTGCGTTTTATAGAGTCCAGCAGGTTTGTGTCGTCACAACAGAAGGAAGACGACTCGTCTCAGTCTCGAGACGAGAAACCAAAAGCAATCAAGCCAAACACAGTAGAAGCTTCATATTAAGGTCGCTGTAGTAAGAGTTAACGAGTCCGGCTGCACTTATTAACATTAATCTGATTATATAGGTGTTGATATAACAGCATAACACATTTATAAACGCTAACATGAAACTCAACAGGTTATAAAGTGCTCAAGTTTCAGAAATGTCCTTTAAATAGCATCACAGAGACGCACTTATTAAACCTTAATGAAGCTTCGTTGCTTTATTAAGATTAACACAAGATGCTTCTATAGGACTCGTTAGGGCCTAATGACACATGACACTTATTACAAGGACCTTAATATAGGGCTTTAACATGAAGCGCTGGGTAAATTAAACTATTAAAAAAATGATAAAATATAATATTCAACATCAGCACAAAGGTTTGGTGATGCAGGAGTGAGGAAGCTGCTCGAACGAGGGAGAATTATCATTTGCACATAATTCGTAATTTAAGAGATCGTTGATGATTTATAAATAATAATAAAAATACATGATGAATTTGGTGTTTAAAGTAGGAGGAGCTTTGGTGGAGAATTCAAACGTGATTCGCGACGTTCAGACTCACAGCAGACGTGAAACTGAACCTCTGTCAGAATTATCTGGAAATAAACTTCACCCAGTAGAAAACTAATTTGGCACAAAGACCTTCGTCGCCACATCAGCTGCCACTTTTCTCCTCACGCCACGACTTCAAATCAAACGAGGGACGCAACAGTAAAAGCAGCGCGACAAGGCCTCATTCTGTACGAACACCAGAACAAATTAATAATGCAACAATGAACAAAAAGCACCCTCATCAGGAGTGACTGAGCTGAAGTGAATATTGTCTTAAAAACAAAACAAATGAAGACGAGAGCAACAAAGTTTGTTTTGTGGTTTGTCAGACGAGGCTTTGGTTCAGATCTCTGATCGCTTCTAATAAAACTTCAGTGGCTCTTTACGATCAGATGTTCAGAGTTTGTGTTCCAACATGTTACGTGTGATTTTCCATAACGAACAAAACAAAAAACAATAAATAGATTTAAAAACAAAACGTGTTCACGTGTTGAGTGATTTTCTGGCAACTGACCCACTTCAAGGTGCAACAAGTAAGAATTTCAGTTTAAATCCTTCAGAAATGATGAAAGATGAAGAGATTCACGTTTATAAGACGTCGACCTGTTTGTACCGTGCTGCAGAGGTGTCGACTGAAGTTAGCATGCTAACCAGCTAGCCATCCCATCCTGTCTCCTGCTGCCACAGCGAGGTCGCAGAGCAGCTCGCTAGCTGAATTGCTAAATGAGCTAACTAGCTCAGCAGCCAATTCTGATGGTGGCCAAATTTAAACATACAGCACCTAAAAAATTCAAACTGCTTTGGAAAATGTTCAGAAGCTCTGCGGCACCTTTTCTTTTGACGACTTAATAAACCAAAGATCACAACGTACACGAGTACGAGTGAGCGCGTCGTTCTCTCTCGGTACAGTAACGAACTGTAACAGTCACTTTCTATTCTTACGTGCAATTCCTCAACATTCAACAATCACATTTCCCGAGCAGATTTCATGCAGCGCCAACACAGAAAAACAGGATTTCTACACGTCATTCAATTTAAAATCAAACCTCCTCAAACTGTATCTATGCAGGTCTGAACGACTTTCTGTAACTCATTGGCTTATAATAAATCAATTTCCCATGTTTTTCCTGAGCAACAATCGGAGTGTTTGTCATTTAAAACAAAGTAAAATCTGTCTTACTCGTCAGCTCGAGGAAATAAAACCTTCTAAACTTTCAGTCTTCTGCTACAACTGAACATTTAGCTGCCTGCGGAGTGTCGAGAGTGGTTGAGAGTGAGAATAATCATCCTAAAAATAGCAACAATAAATAAAAAACACTTTGCAATAAAAAGAGAAGTCAACATAAGATCTGGATGAGAGTGAGTAGATGACTGATACCGGAGCGTATCATTGGTATGAATCTGAAGGAGCGTGAATATATTCTGGTGCTGAAACTCCAGGTGCTGCCGTGCTCACACTCCTCTTATCTGCCCGACACAGTCCGAGGGAAGTCTCGCTTCCTGCTGCCGTTAAAACGGGAGTTTCTTCAGCTGCTCGAAGGTGATGAAGAACTGAGCGGAGTGTTCAGGATAATTCACAGCAGACACCTTTATAACAATAATCACCGTTTCTAAAATATAAGCTTAGATTAGTGATCTGTGTGTGGAGAAAGTGTTTTATGTTGTGTTGAACTCTTCTCTGACTCAGCTGAGGATGTTTTCAGTTATTGTTAAAGGAGCATTCTGTAGTTTTGTTGAAGAAATATTAATGAGCAGAGAAAAATCCTCATTGGCTGATTTTGTTTCTGCCTAAACAAACCAAATAAACAAACTCTCTTTGTTTTCCTGACTGAGTCAACAAACTGAACAGCTGGTTTATTCACTGAGGGAAATGGTTAATATTTCAGAGTTGGTATTATTGCCTTATTAATACAGTTTATATAAAAATTCTGAGTTTCTTCTACAAAACTGCACCTCAATAAAATAAATACTTCATTCACCACAAGCTGAACAGACTCGTTTAAAACCTGTTTGATCTTCGAACATGGACGACTTGTTTCAGCACTGGTCAGCTGAATGTTGCTGAAAATCCTCAATAACTTAATTCACAATCAATAATATACATCTTACATCAGCTTAGGAGCAGAAGAAATGGATAAAAGCGATTATTATGATGCAGCTTATGTTGCGCTATCAATTTATATAGAAGAAGAACTGTGAAGAACTGTGTGTGTTTTAAAGGATACGATGATGTTCCACGGGCCGAGTCGCAGCCAGTTGGGCCAGAATCCCTTATAGAGAGCAAAGAAGCCCTCGTTCTTCCACGTCTGCATCAATCCGTCCAGTGTTCCTTTGTACATGGGGCCTCCTGTCATCACTCGCTGGTTCATCATCCGGGTCCGGACCACGTCTACGGGGTTGGAGGCCAGCGCCCCGGCCAGGCCGCACGTGAAACTTGATCTGAACACACAACAGACACGGAACAAGGTTAACTGAGCAGTCTGAAGCCGAGTTTCAGTCCCTGCAGCAGCTTCCATCACTGCTGGAACACTTCAACACACACAGTGAGATCTCAAAACTTAGAGTGAATATACGTACATGAAATGTGTCAAAATGGTGTCGCCCATGACTCCAGAGCGAAGGAGGTGCTTCTTCGTTATGTCATAGACAGGAAGTTCCACCCCAACAACAATGGCTGCTCGCTGCGCTGTG